>NC_051180.1:206275828-206335827 GCF_013339695.2 Rhipicephalus sanguineus
CAATTATGATCTTTCGCACGTGAGGGGGATCTTATAAACTACGTTGTCCACACAATCCACATACCGGGTTAGCATGCCTTATCCTGCAGCTGTTGCCTAGATGGTTTTTCTTTTTCGGAATTAACTTTTTTGCAGAGCCCTTTCAATTTCAAAGGCGCTGAAAACACAACTTTTGTGCCGCGCTTTTCAGCTATCTTTTTTAGGCATGCTAACCGGTATGTGGATTGTGTGGACAACGTAGTTTATAAGATCCCCCTCACGTGCGAAAGATCATATATTGGACAGACGGGACGATGCTTAAATATCAGATTAAGAAACATAGATACGCGACTGAAAATGCTACAGTCTCCAGGGCACTTAGCAGCGCACTGCGCACGTTGCGGGTGTAAGCCTATGTTCAGCGACACCAAGGTTTTGGAACACAGCAAATCGAAAAAAGGGCGAGAAATCATGGAGGCCTACTTCATGCAAAAAAATGATCAATCAACATACGTAAGCTCTCCTTCTGTGGTTCTGGGAAACCCGCTTTAATATCATAGACAACCATCACGTAAATACACACGCGTCTCATGAAATCTGTAGATTTGCACCCTCTTCCATTTTTCACGCCTTTTCATGTTCTACGTCACGTTTGTATCTGCTTCTTGCCCTTTCATGTCTGTGTATATATTGACCTGCTTTGATCGCAAATAAACAGTTGAAAGTTTGCGCACGTCTGTGTTCCCGTGTCGTCCCCCTGTTACATTTTTTAGCGCAGAACAAGAACGATGCAGTACCAACTAGCCCCCATTGAATCCTTTTTGATGCATTTTTCTTCGTATGATAATTTTTTTATTATACTCAAAATCAATCCGTTGTTTAGAATTAATACTGTTGGAAGGACCATTCTTCCTCTAACATTGATACCCTACACTTTAGCATCACTTATTTTCTGTGGCAGAAAAAAATATTTCCTGGACTAGCCAAAAACAACCAATTTTTCCGCGGTCACGAAAGTGTTAACCGCAACGCAAGACGACTAACCACCGACCTTGACGTGCTTATTGATGGCCATAACGTTACCGCACTGGTCGACACCGGAGCCGACTACTCCGTCGTCAGTGGCCCGTTCGCCGCCAAGCTGAAAAATTACAGACCGCTTGGGAAGGACCCGAAATCCGGACAGCTCGGGGCCACCCGATAACACCAACTGGAATATGCACGGCAAGAATCACGATTGATGGCCAGGCTTATACGGCGACCTTCGAAGTCCTGCTGTGCTGCTCAAGGTATGTCGTCCTTGGTATGGACTTCTTAAGCCTACACGATGCAGTCATCGACCTGAGATACGAGTCGATAACACTAACACTAACCGTCATAGCACTAACGCCGCACTCGCCGACAGGAAATCACGCTTTGAATGTGCTGGAAGACCAGGTCACCATACCCCCTCGCTCCAGTGGCATCATTTCCGTCGGCACTCAGAAATCAGCAGACCTGGAAGGCGTCCATGTTGAACTCGGTTACAGCGCAACACTACACAAGGACAAAAAGAAGGAAACGAACTACACGGCGCTGGCTCTCAACTGATACTTTATTGAAAAATTTCATGGCGAGGGGTCTTTATGTACAAAAACCCGGGGTGTGCGTAGGGTCTGCGTGGCACCTATCATCAGTGACATTGTTTTAGGCTATATGGACAGACAACTAGCAGTGGAGTTTCCGCTTTGTTGACGATTTCGTTGTATTTTGCAATACTGATATTGATCGCGAGGGTGTTGATGAAATTATCAGTTATCAGACAGCAGGGTATGGGCCTCGCCTCTACTTACGAAGTCCCTAAAATAACGAAATACAGTTTTCTGGACTTAAGCATAACGTTTGGCAAGGGTCATGTGTGCTGGAAATATGATCCCCGGTCTGTTGAGCCCATCCTAAACTACAAATCCGGTCATTCTAAGATTGTTAAAAGGGCCATGGCGAATACCGCCCTTAAAGCGTCTCTGAAGAAATCGTGTTTGCACATGTCCCAATCCGCTTTTCATGACCGGTCAATGGCCTTAATTGACGCTGGTTACCCGGATGTGGTAATTTCGTCTGTGTGTGAACGTATGGTTCGTGACACAAACACAAAAGGCAAAGGTGGTAATCCTAAGCCTGATGAAAAAAAACGCGAAGCCTGCGCGAGAACCGCAGCATAGCCACAGCGAAAGATGGAAGAGCGGCATTGTAGAGCCCGTTATAAACTCTCTTGTGGCTACTAATGCAAGTACGCTAGCAGCGTACCCACTACGCCACAATAATGTTTGTGAAGCTGGGAAGCACCCACCATACTATATTCGTCCTCTGCGGAGAAGACGAGGGTACCATCTGGTAAGGCATTATGTGCACTTTGTTGATGCGACGGTTGATAACGATGAATTATGGCTGAGCCATTTGTAATGTGTTGGAAAGCTTTTAACGACCCTCTAGTTACGTAATTCGCATCGTGTGACGCCCGGTCGTTATTTACTCTTGTACCACACTATATGCCGTACGTTAACGTGAGAAAGAGAGAGAGACAGGGAAAAAAACTTGAGACCCTGAGCAAATGAATCATGGGAGCCTTATGACCTTCCTTGGCAACCAATAGAAGTGCACTTGCGAGGAACCCACTACGCTATAAATCATAATAATTTTTGTGGAGTAGGGAAGCAGCCCCTATGCAATTTTTCTTCATTCTGCGGAGAGCTGCGGTACCCGCTAAACACCTGTAAGGCATTATGTTCACTTTGTTGATGCTGTGGCTGATGACGATGACGAATAATGGTAGAGCCCTTTGTGATGGGTTGGAAGCATTCAACAACCCATTGGCCGCGCAGTTCGCATTGTGTGACACCTGGTTACAGAATTCGCGTTGTGTGACGCCTGGTTGTTATTTTGCTCTTCTACCACGCTACATTACATATGTTAATGGGGTTCCTCACCGGCATGAAGCCTGTATAAGGTCTTTTTGCAAAGCAGTTTCAAGCAGCGGCATGGTGCTGAGGTTACAAGACACCACAAACATGTAGGCACACATCTACCGTCAACCACTGGATAACCAACATTGCGATTAAAAATTCCTTCATAGCACGGGTTCTACCCGAGCCAACCATTCCGTTGTTGTTGTTCCCCGCAGGGGCGTCTGCGCAAGCAGCCGTTTGGTGTGTAGCGACACCACGGACCCGAGCTAACGGGGGAGGTTTCGACCCTCCTCCCACGCCTAGCCGTGCGTGGCATTGCCGTGTCCTGGGGAAAAAGGGGATCCTGGGGGTTGAGCCGACGCCGGGTGATTGGACCTTTAAGGCCCCCCGCAGAGGCAACACACCCCTTTGGCCCCGGCTTCACGTAGACGGCACCCCTAGGCTGGCCCACCCAGGGTAAATCGGCAGTCGCCTTTTCCTATCTCCCTCTACCCTGATCTTCGTCTTTTTCTCTCATTTTACATCTCTCCTGTCTTCTCCTCTCTTCTAGTTACTTCCGTTTTTCGTGGCGGCAAGGGCTAACCGTGTGTGGCTCCCCAACCTTGGGTAGACCATATTAGGTTATAGTGACGGCGTACTACTGGCGTGATGCAGACTTTTAACATGTCCTGCCACACCCCCTTGTTGGGCTCCGTGGTGGGTGGTAGGCGCCGTTGCCGAACAAATTACTTTCTTCATGGGACCCTGGAACCCTTCACCCAGCGATCGTGCCCCGAAAAGGACACGCACCGAAGCGACCTCGACATTCTATTTCAAGAAACAAGACACCTTCCCGAAATACCATGTCATCCACTGTGACAGTAACAAGAAAGCAACAATATTTCACCATTTCTGGTTTCTAGATGCCTCACTGAAACCATTGGCGCCGGCTACAAAGCCACCAAAATGGCCAGTGGGGACATTCTAGTTGAACTAAAGGATAACACCCAATATCAGAAACTGAGCAACCTCGTAGCATTTGGAGATAAACCCATTACAGTTACCGCGCACAGAACAATGAACACAGTTAAAGGCGTTGTTTCAGATGATGACCTTGTGGACCTCACAGATGAAGAACTCTTGGACGGGTGGAAAGATGAAAATGTTATACATGTACAACGAATCAAAATAAGGCGGGATGACACGGAAATTGCCACAAAACACATTATAGTCACCTTTGGCTCCAGCACACTCCCTGAAACAATCACAACAGGCTATCTTATGCTACGCGTCCGACCGTACATACCCAATCCGCGGCGCTGTTTCAAGTGCCAGAGGTTCGGCCACGCATCGCAGAGTTGCCGTGGGCAACTCACCTGTGCAAAGTGCGCCACAACTGGGCACTCCACCGATGACTGCAGGGCTGAAGATGAGACCCGTCGTTGCGTGAACTACGACGGCGCCCACCCCGCATACTCTCGCTCGTGCATAGCCTGGAAAAGAGAGAAAGAAGTTCTTACAATCAAATTCCAACAAAACATCAGTTTTCGAGAAGCCCGACAGCGTGCAACAATAACTTTTCCCCAGAAACCATCTTTTGCTTCTTCAGTGCAACAGGGGGAGCACTGCAGCGGCCACAAGCGGTCGCCCATGCCACACGAAGTGTGCAGAGGCGAACGCCACCCGCCCCTATGGCGGAAGCAGCCAAGGCTGCTCCGCCTACGAACGACACGGCCACACCAGCGGCTGCTGCAAGCCTTGGTTGCAGCCAGGGCCGGCCGGCAGCAGTAGAGGTCCCCTCGACCTCCGGCCTGGTGGGGCCAAAGGCTTCGTCTGTTGAGGCGAAGCCAGCACAACGAAAACACAACCCACTGGAGCGTGTGCCCGTTGCATTGCCAGAGGCAATGGACACAACTCCTAGTGGAAAGGCGCAGACAGCGCCAAAGGAGCGGCGAGAACTCCTCGACCGCTCCAAAAAAGACAAATCCCTAATTACAGGGCCCGGTAAAGGCTCTGTAAGATAGACCAGTTTCCTTTAAGGTCACCTACCGTTTTTAAATAGCTGAAAGCTCTACATATATACACTTGCTTACTTTTATTCCTGCTACTTTATTATGGCTTTCATGGTTCAATGGAACTGTAGAGGGCTCATACACAATTTAGGTGACGTGAAGGACATCATAAACAAGTATTCACCAACAGCTTTCTGCCTTCAAGAGACAAATCTAGGTGCGAAACATACCCAAGTCTTTAAGGGCTTTACAGTAGTCCGAAAAGATCGCGAATGCTGCAGCCGACTGTCGGGAGGAGTAGGCCATCGCTGTCCAGGGTGGCATCCCTACCCGAGATGTCGAACTGAGCACATCCTTTGAGGCAGTAGCCGTCACCATTTTATCCTACAAAATCATTACCATATGTTCGCTTTACATTCCACCCCATGTGAATTTGAGCTGCAAAAACTTACACAATCTTGTAGAAAAGTTGCCGAAGCCATTTATTTTAGTAGGAGATTTTAATGCTCACTCCACGCTTTGGGGTAGCGAGAAAACCGACCAAAGAGGGCAGCTCATTGAAGATTTCATTCTATCGAATGACGTTTGCCTTTTAAACTCTGGTGCTTTCACTTACTTTTCATCAACTTCGCGGACTTTTAGCTGTTTAGACCTTGCACTCTGTTCACCATGCCTTTTTAGTGATCTTAAATGGGAAGTCCTTAACACGTCATATGGTAGTGATCACCTACCCGCCATCATAAAACTTACACCATCATACCCAACCTTAGCGGAACGGCCTCGTCGTTGGATTATACACCGTGCGGACTGGCCAACCTTTACAAAAAACGCAAATCTCGAACAGGCCTTCGCACCAGAATTATCCATAAACGAACTTAACAAAAAGTTTGTAGAAGTCATAATCTCAGCGGCAGAGAAAGCAATACCGCGAACTTCCGGGACTCTGCGTAAAAGGATGAATCCATGGTGGACAGATGAATGCACAAAAGCAAAAAAACAGCAAAACAAAGCCTGGGGACTTCTCCGAAGGTACCCTACATACGAGAACCTCATCCACTTCAAACAGGTGAAAGCCAAAGCGCGTTACATTAGAAGGCAGGCGGAAAAGTGTTCCTGGCAAAAATACATTACATCCATTAATAGCCCCATCCCATGTAAACATCTTTGGGACAAAGTCAGGAAATTCAGAGGAGATTATTCGTCATACACTATACCGATACTTACAAGTCCACACGCACAAACAACAGTACAAGAACAGGCAAATATTTTAGGCGAACACTTCTACAACATCTCAAGCTCACAAAATTACACAGATCGATTTATCAGGTACAAAGAATCCGCAGAAAACCAGAGACTGCCCTTTACGACCACTTCAAACGAAGCTTATAACAATCCTTTGACATTACAGGAATTAAACCGAGTACTCTCCGCCGGCAAAAAAACGGCGCCGGGTCCGGACTGTGTTCACTACACAATGCTTGCACACTTATCTGAAACCTCTACAGTAGCACTCCTTCAGTTTTTTAACAAAATATGGGAAACTGGTATAATGCCAGAAGATTGGAAAAATGCCATAGTGGTGCCATTCCTAAAACCGGGCAAGCCTCCAACCTCCACTACTAGCTACAGGCCCATTTCGTTAACGAGCTGTCTGGCCAAAACATATGAGAGTATTATAAACATCAGGCTCACATTCATCCTTTATTCGAAACGCCTAGTAGACCCACACCAATGTGGCTACAAAAAGGGTTGTGCTACCACCGACCATCTCGTCAGGCTAGAGCAGCAAATACGCGACGCTTTTCTGTACACACAATACTGTCTCGCTGTGTTCTTTGACTTGGAAAAGGCGTACGACACGACGTGGCGATTTGGCATCCTCCGAGACCTAGTTGATTTAGGAATTCGTGGCAGAATGTTGAACTGTTTGAGTGATTTTCTATCGAATAGAACATTCCAGGTACGTATGGGTACCGTATTGTCCCGCGTTTTTGTGCAGGAAAACGGAGTTCCTCAAGGTTGCGTACTCAGCACAACTCTTTTTATTATCAAAATGAACTCTATTAACAAGGTTATACCACACACAGTCATGCACTCCATCTACGTTGATGACTTACAAATTGCCTGTCGCGCCTCGAACTTATCAACAAGTGAAAGGCAACTCCAACTTACAATTATTAAGCTGATGAAATGGGCCGACCTAAATGGGTTTCGATTCTCCATGCAAAAAACTGTCGCTGTTCTGTTTACTCAAAAGAGAGGCTTACACCCAGACCCAGTCTTGAATCTAAACGACGTCACATTGCCGATAAAACCACATCATAAATTTTTAGGAATTACATTCGACCAAAAGCTAAATTTTCTTCCGCACATAGCTAATTTAAAAACTAAGGCAAACAAGGCTCTCAACCTTCTGAAAGTATTATCGCACAAACATTGGGGTTCCGACCGACTATGTATGCTGCGAATCTACCGCTCTGTCGTGCGCAGCACTTTAGACTATGGTTGTGTTGTTTACGGCTCAGCACGAGAGTCCTACATCAAACGTCTTGACCCTGTACACCATCTCGGCCTACGTCTGTCCAGCGGTGCTTACAGGACATCACCAGTACAGAGTCTGTATGTATATTGTAACGAACCTCCTCTATGCCAACGAAGAGCACTACTAACCGTGTTATATGTTCTCAGAATCAAGTCATCACCTGAACACATATGTCACGATATTCTTTCTAAATGTACCTCACGCACACATTACCTGAACAAACCACACTTAATCAAGCCACTCATCTTACGTTTTGAAGAATTCCTCCATACCAATTTCGTCCCTAAAAAGGTATTGAGCGTTGCTCAAAAATCACCCAGACTACCCCCATGGTTTGACTTCACGCAACTCTGTGATTTATCACTCACCCACCTGAAGAAAAGAAACACGCCACCAGAACACATAATACAAGATTTCCGTGCACTACAACTTAAGTACAGCGATTACACGGAATATTATACAGACGGCTCCAAAACGAAAAACCATGTGGGCGTTGGGATCGTGACAGGGGAAAGTGCAATAAGCATCAGGCTACCTGAATGCATGTCCATTTTTACAGCTGAAATCTATGCCCTGAGAGAGGCAGTGCGAGACCTAATCTCAAAGAAACACAAGAAGGCAGTCCTTTACACAGACTCGCTAAGCGCATTAAAAGCTCCTGACTTCAGATCTGAGTGTGAACCACTAATAGGCGACATTCTAAATATGATAATACATAACAACGAAGCTCAGATTCGGTTCTGCTGGGTACCAAGCCACGTTGGCATACCTGGCAACGAGAAGGCTGATAAATGTGCTTCTCTGGCAGCTCACAGAACAGTCACCAAAGCAAAAGTTCCCCTCAAAGATAGCCGGCGAGTAACAAAACTGGCCCTCTTAACAAAGTGGCAGCAACATTGGGACACATGCAAAAGTAATAAGCTCAACCTGGTAAAACCAGCGCTAGGAGAATGGAAAACCTGTCGTCGCCAAGAACGGTTTATAGAAGTCGTGTTATGCAGACTACGAATCGGACATACTCATCTGACACACAACTTCTTACTTGCAAACGAGCCCCAACCAACTTGTGAATATTGTCAAGAGCCGTTAACAGTTATACACATACTAATCTCATGCCTTCACACTGAGACACAAAGACAAAAAAAGCCGGCAGATCCCACGCATTGTGGGAATCGATGTAATGCGAAGCAGCCAGCAAAGAGCTGCATACATCGTCTTGTATGTCATTGAGGAAAATGCGTGTCATGGTTTTCATGTTAACTCCTATTATTTATGTTCGTCCCACTGTAACGTCGCGCAATACCAACTTCGGGGTAGATCAAGTTAGAGAAACGGCCGCCAGCGCACCATGAGCGTGGCACGTAAGTCATGCTGTACATGACATGTGTGTCATGACTTTCATGTTAACTCGTGTTATTTATGTTCGTCACACAGTCACGTCGCAAGATACCAATTTCGGTGTATATGAAGCTAGCGAAACGGCCGCCAGCGCACCATGAGCGTGGCACGTAAGTCATGCTGTACATGACATGCCTGTCTTGATGTCCATGTTAACTCGTGTTATTTATGTTCGTCACACGGTCACGTCGCAAGATACCAATTTTGGTGTACATCAAGCTAGCGAAACAGCCGCCAGCGCCCCATGAGCGTGGCACGTAAGTCATGCTGTACATGATATGCGTGTCATGATTTTCATGTTAACTCGTGTTTTTATGTTCGTCACGTAGTCACGTCGCGCAATACCAAGTTTGGTGTATATAAATCTAGCGAAACGGCCGCCAGCGCCCCATGAGCGTGGCACGTAAGTCGTGCTGTACATGACATGCGTGTCATGATTATCACGTTAACTCGTGGTATTTATGTTCGTCACAGAGTCACGTCGCAAGATACCAATTTTGGTGTATATAAATCTAGCGAAACAGCCGCCAGCGCCCCATGAGCGTGGAACGTAAGTCATGCTGTACATGACATGCATGTCATGATGTTCATGTTAACTCGTGTTATTATGTTCGTTACACAGTCACGTCACAAGATACCAATTTTGGTGTATATAAATCTAGCGAAACGGCCGCCAGCGCCCCATGAGCGTGGCACGTAAGTCATGCTGTACATGACATACGTGTCATGGTTTTCATGTTAACTCGTGTAATTAATGTTCGTTATACAGTCACGTCACAAGATACCAATTTTGGTGTATATAAATCTAGCGAAACGGCCGCCAGCGCCCCATGAGCGTGGCACGTAAGTCATGCTGTACATGATATGCGTGTCATGATTTTCATGTTAACTCGTGTTTTTATGTTCGTCACGTAGTCACGTCGCGCAATACCAATTTGGTGTATATAAATCTAGCGAAACGGCCGCCAGCGCCCCATGAGCGTGGCACGTAAGTCGTGCTGTACATGACATGCGTGTCATGATTTTCACGTTAACTCGTGGTATTTATGTTCGTCACAGAGTCACGTCGCAAGATACCAATTTTGGTGTATATAAATCTAGCGAAACAGCCGCCAGCGCCCCATGAGCGTGGAACGTAAGTCATGCTGTACATGACATGCATGTCATGATTTTCATGTTAACTCGTGTTATTTACGTTCGTTACACAGTCACGTCACAAGATACCAATTTTGGTGTATATAAATCTAGCGAAACGGCCGCCAGCGCCCCATGAGCGTGGCACGTAAGTCATGCTGTACATGACATGCGTGTCATGATTTTCATGTTAACTCGCGTAATTAATATTCGTTGTACAGTCACGTCACACGATACCAATTTTGGTGTATATAAATCTAGCGAAACGGCCGCCAGCACCCCATGAGCGTGGCACGTAAGTCATGCTGTACATGACATGCGTGTCATGATTGTCATGTTAACTCGTGTTATTTATGTTCGTTACACAGTCACATCGCAAGATACCAATTTTGGTGTATATAAATCTACCGAAACGGCCGCCAGCGCACCATGAGCGTGGCACGTAAGTCATGCTGTACATGACATGCGTGTCATGATTTTCACGTTAACTCGTGGTATTTATGTGCGTCACAGAGTCACGTTGCAAGATGCCAATTTTGGTGTATATCAAGCTAGCGATACGGCCGGCAGCGCACCATGAGCGTGGCATGTAAATCATGCTGTACATGACATGCGTGTCATGATTTTCATGTTATGACTTGTCATTTATGTTCGTCATACAGTCATGTTACGCCATACCAATTCTGGTGCACATTCGATTAACCAAGCGACCAGGAGAGCACAAAGTCGTAGGCGGCTAGATAGATAGATAGATAGATAGATAGATAGATAGATAGATAGATAGATGGATAGATAGATAGATAGATAGATAGATAGATAGATAGATAGATAGATAGATAGATAGATAGATAGATAGATAGATAGATACGCTCAAAGTCGCAGAAGTTCGCTAAGAAATGCTTCGCATTTAAAACACTTCAGTGCACTGTACAAAAAACACGTACCGTTACATCCATCCCTTCTTCTAGGAGATGACTCACTTGTGCCGTCATCTTATGTGCTCAATTTTCTGAAAGAATGTGGTTTTTTAAGTAAATTGTAGCACCATATTCCTGTCATAGTTATGTAGTTCCATAATCACGACCACCTTGTCACTCATTGTCAGGAGACACATTTCACATCACACTCATGACTTTATTATTCATATACGTTTTACCCGCCTTTTGCGCGTGGAATTTTAGGCCCCTCTACAGCCACCTCACATAACCATCGCTCACACTCGCTGTAATGTCATCATGAACATCAAGCTCAAGATCACTGTTAAGAGTCACCTCTCAAAACCTTGTGGCTGGCGCATCATAGCCTGAGTTGCTTTTGCGCCAAAAAACCCGACTTAACTAACTCTCTGTTGTGAAATAGTTGGTCTCTGCCTTAGACAGCGAACGGCTAGCATAACCCTTTCTAGTCCGTGCGTCCGCTGCACAAGGACGGCGCGGAGTCCTCCGCTGCTTGCATCGGTGTGAATCTCCGTATCGGCGTATACGTCGAAGTGCGCAAGTATCGGAGGCGTCTGCAGGCGTCGTTGCAGTTCGTAAAATGCTTCTACTTCCGTTGTTTGCCACCTGAATTCGACGTCGGTCTTCGTGAGCTGCGTTAGTGGCTCAACAATCCGTGAAAAGTCTTTGACAAAGCGTCTGTAATAGGCGTACAAGCAGAGAAATCGGCGCACGGCCTTCTCGTCGGTGGGTGGCGGGAAAGCGGCAATGGCAGCTGTTTGCTGCGAGTCTGGGCGCACTCCGGTCTTGCTGATCACGTGACCCAAAAACAAGAGCTCCTCGCACGCGGAGTGGCACTTTTCTGGCTTCAGGGTGAGCCCGGAGTTCTTGATTGCCTGAAGTACGAATTCAAGGTGCTGGAGGTGTTCGTGGAAGTTCGAGGAAAACACAACGACGTCGTCCAAGTAAGCGTGTATCCACACGACGGACTTATCCGCGGAAATCTTGTCCGCGGACGATCGTTCCGCCGCCCGTCCGGCTGGAAAGCACATCCAGACGACGGACGAAGCGAGTAGACGGACGCGCCGCAGCAAAAAAGCCGGCAGATCCCACGCATTGTGGGAATCGATGTAATGCGAAGCAGCCAGCAAAGAGCTGCATACATCGTCTTGTATGTCATTGAGGAAAATGCGTGTCATGGTTTTCATGTTAACTCCTATTATTTATGTTCGTCCCACTGTAACGTCGCGCAATACCAACTTCGGGGTAGATCATGTTAGAGAAACGGCCGCCAGCGCACCATGAGCGTGGCACGTAAGTCATGCTGTACATGACATGTGTGTCATGACTTTCATGTTAACTCGTGTTATTTATGTTCGTCACACAGTCACGTCGCAAGATACCAATTTCGGTGTATATCAAGCTAGCGAAACGGCCGCCAGCGCACCATGAGCGTGGCACGTAAGTCATGCTGTACATGACATGCCTGTCTTGATGTCCATGTTAACTCGTGTTATTTATGTTCGTCACACGGTCACGTCGCAAGATACCAATTTTGGTGTACATCAAGCTAGCGAAACAGCCGCCAGCGCCCCATGAGCGTGGCACGTAAGTCATGCTGTACATGATATGCGTGTCATGATTTTCATGTTAACTCGTGTTTTTATGTTCGTCACGTAGTCACGTCGCGCAATACCAATTTTGGTGTATATAAATCTAGCGAAACGGCCGCCAGCGCCCCATGAGCGTGGCACGTAAGTCGTGCTGTACATGACATGCGTGTCATGATTATCACGTTAACTCGTGGTATTTATGTTCGTCACAGAGTCACGTCGCAAGATACCAATTTTGGTGTATATAAATCTAGCGAAACAGCCGCCAGCGCCCCATGAGCGTGGAACGTAAGTCATGCTGTACATGACATGCATGTCATGATGTTCATGTTAACTCGTGTTATTTATGTTCGTTACACAGTCACGTCACAAGATACCAATTTTGGTGTATATAAATCTAGCGAAACGGCCGCCAGCGCCCCATGAGCGTGGCACGTAAGTCATGCTGTACATGACATACGTGTCATGGTTTTCATGTTAACTCGTGTAATTAATGTTCGTTATACAGTCACGTCACAAGATACCAATTTTGGTGTATATAAATCTAGCGAAACGGCCGCCAGCGCCCCATGAGCGTGGCACGTAAGTCGTGCTGTACATGACATGCGTGTCATGATTTTCACGTTAACTCGTGGTATTTATGTTCGTCACAGAGTCACGTCGCAAGATACCAATTTTGGTGTATATAAATCTAGCGAAACAGCCGCCAGCACCCCATGAGCGTGGCACGTAAGTCATGCTGTACATGATATGCGTGTCATGATTTTCATGTTAACTCGTGTTTTTATGTTCGTCACGTAGTCACGTCGCGCAATACCAATTTTGGTGTATATAAATCTAGCGAAACGGCCGCCAGCGCCCCATGAGCGTGGCACGTAAGTAGTGCTGTACATGACATGCGTGTCATGATTTTCACGTTAACTCGTGGTATTTATGTTCGTCACAGAGTCACGTCGCAAGATACCAATTTTGGTGTATATAAATCTAGCGAAACAGCCGCCAGCGCCCCATGAGCGTGGAACGTAAGTCATGCTGTACATGACATGCATGTCATGATTTTCATGTTAACTCGTGTTATTTACGTTCGTTACACAGTCACGTCACAAGATACCAATTTTGGTGTATATAAATCTAGCGAAACGGCCGCCAGCGCCCCATGAGCGTGGCACGTAAGTCATGCTGTACATGACATGCGTGTCATGATTTTCATGTTAACTCGCGTAATTAATATTCGTTGTACAGTCACGTCACACGATACCAATTTTGGTGTATATAAATCTAGCGAAACGGCCGCCAGCACCCCATGAGCGTGGCACGTAAGTCATGCTGTACATGACATGCGTGTCATGATTGTCATGTTAACTCGTGTTATGTTCGTTACACAGTCACATCGCAAGATACCAATTTTGGTGTATATAAATCTACCGAAACGGCCGCCAGCGCACCATGAGCGTGGCACGTAAGTCATGCTGTACATGACATGCGTGTCATGATTTTCACGTTAACTCGTGGTATTTATGTGCGTCACAGAGTCACGTTGCAAGATGCCAATTTTGGTGTATATCAAGCTAGCGATACGGCCGGCAGCGCACCATGAGCGTGGCATGTAAATAATGCTGTACATGACATGCGTGTCATGATTTTCATGTTATGACTTGTCATTTATGTTCGTCATACAGTCATGTTACGCCATACCAATTCTGGTGCACATTCGATTAACCAAGCGACCAGGAGAGCACAAAGTCGTAGGCGGCTAGATAGATAGATAGATAGATAGATAGATAGATAGATAGATAGATAGATAGATAGATACGCTCAAAGTCGCAGAAGTTCGCTAAGAAATGCTTCGCATTTAAAAAACATGGCGGCACTGTCTGAAGCGAGAGCTGCCCGCTTCGAATCTTTAAGCTCTTCGTCGCGCATTGCGTGGGCTGTTAGTCCCAAACTGACGATTGTGTCGGCTTTAGGTTTGTGTCCTCAAGCTTCGCCGGCAACGTATTCATGACAATTCGGTACTGTTTCCAAGCGCCGTACTCGTTTTCTGAGAGCTGTAGGCTTAGCGAGTACCTCTGTTGGCAGAACATGAGCTCGGCGATCTGCGGTAGCGCGAGTGCTACCAAATCCCAGAGGTCATAATAATGTGCGAATGCTTGCTTGTTCCTTTTTTCTCTAGATGGCGCGAGCAGTCTGAAAGTCGAAAACGCATTCATCGCTAGCAAAATTATTGAAGGTTTTTATGTTTCCGTCTACGGCGCAGAGTTTCTTTTAAGTTGAATATGGAGTTCCAGACGAGAAAGACATGAGAAAAAGAAAAAGCAGCGCTTGTTGCCAGACCGATAATGGCACCTTCGGCTAAATGTGTTGTGTTATTCCGCGCGAATCCGAATGCGAAAAAGAGCTTGGCATTTTCCGTCCGCGACGTCCGCGGACGCGCCACGGATGGCACAAATCCGTGACGCGGGGTCACGTGATGCGCCGTCCGCCGCGGAAAAGACGGATTCGGTCCGTCGTGTGGATACACCCTAAACAAGGCAAGTTTGCCACTTCAAGCCAGCTAATACTTTTAAAAAAATACTGTATCTATGACTCGTTGGAAAGTCGCAGGTGCCGAGCAAAGACCGAAGGTCGTGAACTTGAACTCGAACAGTCCGTCAGGTGTTATAAAGGTAGTCTTTTCTCGGTCTCTCTCGTCGACTTCGGTTTGCCAGTAGCCGGTCTTGAGGTCCACCGAAGAAAAGTATTTCGCGTAATGGAGTCGATCTAGGGCGTCGTCTACACGTGGGAGAAGGTACACGTCCTTTTTCGTGATTTTGTTCAGGCGACGATAATCGACGCAGAAACGTAGGGTCCCATCCTTCCTCACTCACACCACAGGTGACGCCCACAAACTCTTGGACGCCTGGATGATGTGGTCGCGTAGAATTTCGTCGACCTGTTTCTTACCGCCTCGCGTTCTCGTGTCGAAACCGTACAGGCTCTGACGGATTGGTCGGGCGCTTTCTTCTGTTATGATGCGATGTATCGCGACTGGGGTCTGTCGAATTCTTGACGACAACGAGAAGCAGTCGTTGTATTGCAGGAGCAGGCTATTGATCTGGTCTTGCTTGACCTTCGGAAGGCACGGGTTCACCTTGAAATCTGGTTCGGGACCTCGATTCGTCGAAGCAGGTTCGGCAGCATCGAAGAGGGCGAAAGGATTGCTGGCGGCCACACATTCGATGATGTAGGCGACCGTCGTGCCAATGCTGAGGTGCCTATATTCGTGGCTGAAGTTTGTTAGCAGTACCTTTGCTTTACTGTCACGCAGCTCGGCTATACCTCGTGCGACGCAAATTTGACGGTTCAGGAGTAGGTGCTGATCTTCCTCGATGATGCCTTCAAGGTTCGCAGGTTCTTCGGTGCCGACAGAAATAATGACGCTTGAGCGGGGCGGAACGGTCACCTGCTCTTCTCTCACATTGAATGCATGGTTCCCTGGTGTCGCGTGGGGTGGAACCGCTCTGTCTGAGGTTAGTGTTATCGACTCAGACCTGAAGTCGATGACGGCGCCGTGGTCAATTAGGAAGTCCATTCCAAGTATCACATCCCTGGAGCACTTTTGTAGGATTACAAAGCGCGCAGGATAGTGCGGTTATTGATGGTGACTCTCGCCGTGGAGACACCAATCGGCGTTATCAGGTGGCTTCCAGCTGTCCGCATTTCGGGTCCACTCCACGTTCTTCTTACGTTCTTCAGCTTTGTGGCGAATGGCCCACTGACGACGGAATAGTCAGCCCCAGTGTCGACGAGAGCGGTGACGTTTTGGCCATCGATGAGAACGTCGAAGTCGCTAGTCCGTCGCCTTGCGTTGCGGTTAGGTCGCGGCGTCGGATCACGGCTGCGTCGATTCGTTGCGGTGCTTCCACGCTGCGTCGTCAGGTCTTCTTTGGTCCGCGAGATTTCGTCGGCAGGGCTTCGTCTGCGTCGCGTCGTGCTCTGCAGGTCTTGTCGCGTTGTCGTCGTCGCCGGCCGCGGAGGATCTTCGGCATTTCGTCGTACAGCAACCGCACCTCCATCGGTTGCTGTCCTTAGTTTCCCGGATACGGGCTAGGCGACCGGCCCCTGTTTGGACCAGTATACGGTCGGCGGTGCGGTGACATTTAGCGGCCAGGCTATGGCGAGCCGGAAGGTCGTCGTTCTTGCCACTGTGTTCCGGTGAGGTAGTCTTCGATGTCGCGAGGCCGTTCGCCTGGCTCCGGGCGCGGCGCGTTGACGGTGAATCCATGTAGCCCCATCTGTCGGTACTGGCAGCGGCGGCATGTGTGACCGGCCTCCCCGCAGTGGTAGCAGAGCGGGCGGTTGTCAGGGGCGCGCCAAATGTCGGTCTTCCTGGGCGCGTATCGCTGGCCGGCTGGCGGGTGATATGACGTCGGTTTTGGCGGCGGTGGTGCCTCACGGCGGAACTGCTGGGTTGGCGCGGTGTCCTGACGTGGGCGAGGAGGGGGGGCGTTGCGTCTGGGTGCAGCAGCATAGCTCAATGCTTGCAGCTGCGGCGGTGCCGGCTGAGGAACACACAGTGAGTGTTGGATTTCCTCGCGTACAACGTCCACAATCCACGTCACTTCGGGCGTTGCAAAAGGTGCGAGCTTTGGCAGCTCCTCTCGCACGATGGCTCGGATCTTTTCGCGCAAGTCGTCAGAGCTGAGGGCATGAACAACTGCGCTGTCTTGGAATGCGCGGCGATTGTTCTGCCGAGTGCGCATATCGAGCGTCTTCTCGATGGTTGTCGCCTCCGAGAGGAATTGTTGGACGGTCTTGGGTGGGTTCCGCATCAGCGCAGCGAAGTGCTCGTGCTTGACTCCTCGCATGAGAAGGCGAACTTTTTTCTCTTCGGGCATGGTAGGGCCTGCGTGGCGGAACAGCCTGGTCATCTCTTCCGTGAAGAGCGCCACGTTTTCGTTCAGCATATGCACGCGGGTCTCGAGCAGAGCCTCAGCTCTCACTTTGCGGACGACGCTCGTGAATGTGGTGAGCAACCTGTCACGAAAAAGTCCCACGTTGTCAGGCTTCGCTCTTGTTTCTCGAACCAGGTTCGAGCGGTGTCTTCCAAAGCGAAATAGACATGCCATAGCTTGTCTTCGCTGGTCCAGGCATTGGAAACGGCGACTTGGTCGTAGGCTTCGAGCCAGCTTTCCGGATCTTCGAACGACGATCCGCGGAAGGTTGGCGGCTCCTTGGGCGTCCGGAGAAGGATCGGTGCGGGCGGCACAGCTTGTGTCATCGTCGCTGTGGTCGAAGTCAGGGTCTTTGTTTGCCGGGTCTTTTCAGGTAGAGGCCCGTGCTCTGGCGGTAGGCCAGTTGCCTGCGGCTTGCTCGCTGCTCGGCCTTGGTGTCGACGTCTTCTTTGCGACTCGGTCTTGGTTCACGGCTTGGCGGGGGCGTCCGGAACATGGACGAACAGCGCCTCCACCAGATGTCACGTGGTCGTGACGTCGACGAAGGCAGCAGTCAGCACGTCAGAGATGAAACTCTTTATTTGGCCGAACTTGTGGCCGGGAAACTGAAAGTCACACTACAGCAATACACTGATAGCGGCGAACAGAGCGTCGACCGTCGATCAACTCAGAAGCGGTGAAGTGCGTCGGTATTTGCAGTAAAACCTCGATGATACGATCACGGCTCGTACGAATTTCGAGGTGATACGAATGTTTCTGTGGTCCAGGCCAAGGCCCATTAGCCTGCAATGTATTGGATGTGCGGTTGTTGCGAGCCGATTTCCACCCCGCGACGTTTGATACGAACGTACGCTTGCGAACAGGTACGAACAGGTGCTGCCCGCGCTGTCGCGGAAGAGGCGGCAGTCCCGCGCTGTCGCGGGAGTGCGCGACCATCAACGGTACGTCTTGCCTCCGTGATTGTGCGCCTGAATATTGGAGGCCGTTATGCGCCTTCGCGTTCATATTACAGATGACGTTGACGTCGCGTTTCTTTTTTTTCCCAACGCGTTCACGCATGTTGCTGTGCTCGAGGCAGCAGCGTCTTTGTACTGCGTTAACACGTGCCTGCCACACCGATGTAAGCCATGTCCTTGCAATCAGACGTTCTATGAAACAAGACTGAAACTTGGGCTGCGGGTCCATCATGAAGTCCTATGAAAGGTGGACGAAGACCCCAAGAAACGGAGCGGGTGGAGCTAGGCCTCGCAACGTACGCGCACACCTGCCAACTCTCCGATTTGCAAGGGAGACTCCCGAAGTATGAGCGAACCTCCCGATTGTGCAGACACGGCCGTAAACCTCCCGAAGAGCTCCCCCAACACCACCACGATAAGAAAAAAATTCGGCAGATCCCACGTACCGTGGGAGTCGATGTTATGCGAAGCATGCGGCGGGTAGGTGACTGTGGCGTAACTTTTTTTACTGAACGACAAGTTACAAAATGGCGCTAAAGATTTGTATAAATTTTATACGCACATATATATATGTTGAAGAGCCGCATATGTCTTATATAAGCAGTTGTTTACGGTTGGGTAACGCTGCGAATGGCAACGTGGGTATTACCTACACCAGAAGCAGTAAGCTGATATGTAGTGCTTATACGTGTCCCGAGAACGCACACACGTTTCACGAACCCGTGTACATGTGTGCAGGAAGTTCTTGACAGTTCTTGAACAAGGGCATCATCACCGTGATCAGTGAGCACCAGCAGCTGGTAATGAGTTGTTATAGGATCCGGTCGTAATCGTGATTACGAGGAGTCCATGTGTAGTGAAGTATGTGGTATAGTAAAGCTGCTGGAATTCGTGGATGCCTCGGTCATTTTGTCGACAAATTGTCTGTCGACAGAACCGGCGACATGTCGGAACCTGGAGCCACCCTTCGCGTTGGTGAGGTATAGGCCGTCGAGGCTGGTAGGCCTGGATAGTGCTACGTAGACCAACATCAGTGGATGGTGTTTGTTGTATTCGTAGACTACCTGGGCGCATATGGCCTAAGTAGCCTAGTCTACAAAGCGGTTGTCAATCAATCTGGCGTCATCCTCGGTCAGCATGAGGCCATCGCCCCAGCCTCGTAATAAATGAAGAGGACACAGCGTCGTTCTGGTGGACGAAGTGCACTTTACGGTGCGGTGATGTGGATATCATATGTAACCTTCGTTAATGTATTCCTCCAGGGTCGAGCAATGCTTCAATATAGCTTGCTGAATCATCTCCAAACTTCTATTTCCGGCATTGGGCTGTTCACTTGTGGGGAAGTTTTGAACCACAAAAAGCGGAGCGCATCTCTGTCTGGTCTCTCAGGCCAATCTGTAGGAACGCCTTCTCGACATCGGCATTCATCGCTACCTTGTAGCGTCGGAAACGAAGCAGTAGGGTCACTACGTCAGGATTTAGATTTAGGCCAGCTTCCAGGTTATCATTCAAGGACTTTGAACCAGATTCGTGAGAGGGTGCGTCGAATACGATGCGTACCTTCGTAGTAGATCGGTCCTCTCGTATTACAGCTCAATGTGGCATATAATACAGGGGTCCAAGTGGATGCTCTTCTGTTTCCGGTACTCTTTCAGCAGATCCTTCATCGAGGTACAGTCTAATAGTCTCATCGTATCTTTTCAAGAGCTCGCTGTCCTTGTTAAGTTTCTTCATCAAACTATGCAGACGTTTGGTTGCAACTGCATAGTTATCTGCCAGGTCAACCCTTTCCTTCCACGGTAAAGCGACTTCGTACCGATTGTCTTTCTTCTTGATGTTGTTCTCGAAGTTTTCCAGCACTGAATCGGCGACCTTCGTTTCTTCGTGTTCGGCCTTGATCCCGATACTTTCAAGATCCCAAAACCGAGTCAGAAGTTTCGAGATGTCTTGCTCTGTCACCGTGGCTCGAAGGACTACGACACTGGCACTCTGTATTACGTTGGTTGTAGCAGACAACGGCCCTTGAACAGTCCATCCCAGTCTTGTCTCGACAGCTTTCAGCTTTTCGTGAACAGGCTTCACGGTACCAGTTACTAGATCCCAATAATAGTCTGAACCAATTAGGACTGCAATCTGTTCTTCAACTCCTTGCAGAGAGAGAGCTTGCGTATCCAATTGCATCTTGTTCATTTCTCTCAAAACGTTTCTTCTGGTACAGGAATGCATTCACTGCATATTGTGTCCATCGATTGAAATCGGAATTTCCTCTTTCGCAGGGAGAATCGATACTCGCACCCTCTGCATGGTTTTCCGCGCGTTTTCACCACCGAACACGCCTACGGTCAACGTCTCCTCTTCTATTACTTCGCACCCAAGTCTTTGGGAAGCTTTCGTTGTAATGAAGCTCCGCTGACTTGCACCATCGAAAAGGACTCGGTAGCGACCAGATGTTTTGGTTCCTGATATGGTGGCCGTCAGAGTCTGCAGCATTACGACTGAGCTTGGCTGCTTGGAGATTAGATTGACCGATGCAGATCGCACCTTCTCCTTGTCGCTTCTGATCTCTTCCGATGCGCAAACGGATGTTGCGTGCCTTCTCGCACACTTTCCACATTTCAGCCGGCTTCTGCAATCTTTCGCCAAATGGCCCTGCTTTAGACAACGGAAGCATCTTCCGGCTTTGGTAAGCATCTCCTTTTTGAGCAAGAGGCTGATCTCCTTTTTATCACAAATTTCAGCAGAATGTTTTTCGGAACGGCAAAACAGGCACTTCTGCGGACTACTAGCTGAGCTTTGTAGAGCAGCTGTCGTGGAAACGTCTCGTGGATGGCTGGGCTTTAATCCTCCTTTCTCTGGTGTGCGACGACTTCTGTGTATCTCTTGTTCGGCCACAGCTTCCCGACAAGTCAGTTGAAGGTCGAAGAATTCCAAAAGCATTTGAAGCTCGTTATCTTCTGTATTCGAAGAAGCTGCAGCTGATGACGATGCCTTGCGCGCCTCGTGAAACCGAAGTACCATGTCAGTCGGGAGAACTCTTAACAGGATTTCTCGCAGCATGGTGCAATAAGTTGTCGAGTTCGTGCCAAGCGCCTTGAGGCTTCGAATATGAACCTGTACTTTGTCGTACAGTTTCCTCAGCTGATGGACGTCTGCTGATGATGACACCGGTTTGAGGTCCAGCAAACCTTGTAGATGATCTTAAACGATGATCTGTTCATCTTCAAAACGCTTCTTTAAAATTTCAATGGCGTCTGCATAGCACTCTTCCGTAGCTTGCAATCCCGATATAGCTGAGGCGGCTGCTCCGGTCACCAGACTGCTCAAGTAGTTGAACTTGTCAGCTGTGCTCAGCTCGCTGTTGTCGTGAACTGCTGATGTAAATACATAATATAGCGGAACAAAAACAAGGACAGAGAAAGAAGCACACAGGACGACCGCTAGACTTCAACTGAAAATTTTACTCTGGACACGTGACATGTAAAGTGTAAAACAACATCTAATCTGATGGAAACGTCACCATTCTGCCTTCGCATCAAGCTGCACGTGCCAAGCTACGCGTCGCGCATGCGCCCTTCCAAGAAGCCAATCTCCTTTTTCGTTAGGACAATTGAGGGCACACTTACACACCTATCCGCCTCCCTGTTTATATACATGGCCTCACAGATCTCACGTCGTATCTGGTCATGACCCCTTCCCAACACCCGAGTTGCACCAAATGCTGGGGCGCACCCACAACGCTTACAATGATCGGCCAAGTGGCCCCCCGCGGCAAGCGATGAAACCGCTGCTCGATGCTCTCTTAGCCGGTCATTCAAACATCGCCCCGTCTGTCCCACGTAACATTTTCCGCACGACAAAGGGATACTGTAGACGACGCCTTCAACACAGGAAACGAAACTGGTAGCGTGTTTTTTTTTGTGCATCCTTGCGTTCTATTCTCATTCACAGCAGGACACAGCCGCATCAGCTTACCCGGTGCAGTGCAGAGCACATCAACACCGCATTTCTTGCCCACTTTTTTCGAGCGATGCGTAAGCTGATGAATGTAGGGCACCCCTACCCGCCGAATACCAAGTCGGCTTCGGTCTTCCTTTGTGGAAGAACGTGCTTCATTCCTTACTTCTTTGAGAAGGCTTTCTGCAACAGAGGCCACCAGTTCACGGGGGAACCTTGCGTCTGCCAAGCGAGACACTTGCGCTTGCACGCTTTCCGCGACCCTGTGTCGGCAAGACTTCTGTAGAGCGCCGCGCAGACAGTTCATCGCTATGCCACGCTTGACCAACTTCGAATGCGCCGAGCTATAACTTAAAAGCTGCTTTTTAGAGCGGGGTTGATACGCCCAGCAAACATGGTTATCGGTAAATTGCATATGTACCTCTAAAAACTGAATACAACCATCCACTGGCAATTCATAGGTGAAGTTGAGTCCTTTAGAACAGTTTTTAAAAACATCTAAATCCCTATTGACAACACTGCCTCGGTCCTCGAGGTCGTCCAGTTCCATAAACACTAAAAAATCATCAACGTATCTCATACATTTAACAACACGTTCGTCAAGGCTGGCTGCAATGCGTCGATCACAAAAGGCTAAGAATATCTCGCAAAGCATGGGGGCGGCGCAGGAGCCAATACATACCCCATCTCTCTGCACATAAGACTTGTCCTTAAACGACACAAAAGTTGAGTCAAGATAAAACACTAAAAGGTCTAAAAAATTCCTCAACGACACCCCACTCGCATTCTGAAATGAAATCTCGCGCGCTTCTTCGATCAACATCCTCACGGCGTCAGTAAGTTCCTTTTTAGGGATACTGTAAAATAAATCTTCCACATCAACTGAAAAAGCAAAATTCGCTGCAGTCCTGTGTATGTCCCCTAAAAATTCCACAAGCTCGTTCGAATTGCGGATTCGAAACGGATCCTCCACGACCAAACGGTCTAAGTGTGTCTGAATAAACCTTGACATAACACCCTGCCACGAACCTTTTTCGGACACTATAGCTCGCAAAGGAAGCCCCTGCTTATGCGTTTTTACGGAGAAAAATACCTTCAGGCCATCGCTGGTAGCCGCTACAATGTTCTTGCGCAACTGAAGCAAGTTCACTCGTTCGCACAGATTTGTGTTGAAGGCGTCGTATACAGTATCCCTTTGTCGTGCGGAAAATGTTACGTGGGACAGACGGGGCGCTGTTTGAATGACCGGCTAAGAGAGCATCGAGCAGCGGTTTCATCGCTTGCCGCGGGGGGCCACTTGGCCGATCATTGTAAGCGTTGTGGGTGCGCCCCAGCATTTGGTGCAACTCGGGTGTTGGGAAGGGGTCATGACCAGATACGACGTGAGATCTGTGAGGCCATGTATATAAACAGGGAGGCGGATAGGTGTGTAAGTGTGCCCTCAATTGTCCTAACGAAAAAGGAGATTGGCTTCTTGGAAGGGCGCATGCGCGACGCGTAGCTTGGCGCGTGCAGCTTGATGCGAAGGCAGAATGGTGACGTTTCCATCAGATTAGATGTTGTTTTACACTTTACATGTCCCGTGTCCAGAGTAAAATTTTCAGTTGAAGTCTAGCGGTCGTCCTGTGTGCTTCTTTCTCTGTCCTTGTTTTTGTTCCGCTATATTATGTATTTAAGTCAAGACCAACTAGCCCAAATTTCAGCATTGACTGCTGATGTAAACTGGGTCCAAAATCGCGGCCACTGTCTGCGGTTCCCGTCAAATTTTAGGAGTTCTAGCTGCGGAAGCTTGCTCTTGCCGGAAGGTAACGGGCGAATAACGTTAGTAGGGCCTGGGGTTGAAGGCGACAGACATTCATTCAGTTTGACGCGTAGGTTCGCTGTCAGGGTAACAACCTTGTCACGGTATTTTCCAGCGTCTAACGTCTCGCTGTCTAACAGGTCGTCCGGCGTCTCTTCAAAAATCGCCTCATCAACTTTATCTGTCCGTAAAAGGAGCTGATTCGATCGAGGAGTACACTTACAGTAGCTTTCGTGACCTCCCGATTCTCTCGCAAGTTGCCTTCCGCCTCGGCCAACAGGACATCGAGTTTAGACCGCAGGCTGTTGCGTCGTCTGAGCTGTCGTTCCATTCTGTCGCACGCAGTCGGGGAATCTCGCCGAGGTCGCAGGCGCCGCGTCTTCTTAGCTGTCGCGGCTCCGTGCGTCGATGATGTCAGCGGTGTCTAAAGGTCCCGGGTTTTCGGCACCATGTGTTGGACCTCTAAGCCTTCCAACTGCGGCGCGGTTAACATAGAGCCAAAAACACGTCTTGCAAGATGAACCGCTTTAATGGAACTAGAAAAAAAAGAAAAGAAGAGGGCGAGCCAGCGCTGCTACGTGAGCACGCGTCAGCTCGTGAGGAGCATCCATAATGATGATGTTTGGTCATCTGTAGACGAATGACGAAGAAAAGGAAGTCACAACACATAGGAATACAAACGTAATGTTTATTAGACTGCTATAAAAGCGGAGCCAACACTGGAACTACAGACACTAATCTGATATGACACCTGTATCGTAGGAGTACACATCGTAGGAGTATCATGTAGCGTTTATTGCTTTCTTGCAAAATTACATAGCCAGCACCACAACCACAAGTGGCGTTGCACTGATATTACGCCTGCGTAGGCTGCTTTTTCAAACCAGTTTACAGACCTGGCGTGGCTCAGTGGTAGAATACCTGATTGCCACGCAGAATCTTTGGGTTCGATTCCTGCTGGGATCCTAATTTTCATTCTTTCCATTCGTTGAGTCAATGCTGCCGATGTTGGTTTTCCTTAACGCTCTAACATTTAAGTTAGCACTGTCTGTTCTCGCCGTTGCTGGGTAGATATAAACTGTCAATCACCTGTGGCGCATACCCGTACACCGCAGCCCGTGGTAAACGGGTATGTGCCACACGTGTCTAGTGGAAAGGGTTTGACGACGTAGGCGACAATTTCTTAACGCTATTCATATCATGACCCGGTAATCATATTCGTCAAATCCTCTTACCTTCCTATGCAAATTTTGGTCTACACCAAGTTAAGGAGGCGATCATGAGAGCACCCAGACGTAGGCGGCTAGATAGATAGATAGATAGATACGTAGATAGAAACGCTCAAAGTGCCAGGGGTTCGCTAAGAAATGCTTCGCATTTAATAACAGCAACAAAGGACAGCGATTCTAATATTTTCCGGCCTTCATCTATCGCGTGCAAAGCGCTTCTTAAGTTACTTTCGCCGCAGTAGTTTGGTTTTATGCAGGAAAGCGCAGTACGATTAGGAAGGGGTTACTAGCGGTCACGCGTCACAACACATCTGGTTTATTAATTACACACGCGCGCACGCACTGTAGGTTTACGGGTACAAGTATGGTCGTTGACGTCTAAAAAAGTTTACTGGGAATAATTCAGAGCTCTTGATGATGTCGCGGCGGCCCTGAGAAACACTAAATCAAAACGTATGCCAACTTTCTTTTCTCGCATACTAATTTTCCATGTTTTCTGGTGATACAAATTTCGGATGATACGAATATTTTTGGTAACCCCGCGAGATTCGTACCACCGATGATTTACTGTATACATGTGCCGTCGAATATTTCAGCGTTTTGGCTGCTTGCCGCGCAAAATCTAGAATAAGCTCGAGTGTTCGCGTCTTGCGCGCAATCTTAACAAAAGGATCTCAGTAATCGAGAAGCTTCTCGAACAATGAGGCGCGGTTTTCGCTGAGCGTTGCTGACAGTCTTTGTGGGCGAAAACCGAATACAGCAAAAGTGATAAGAAGAAACGCACCTGGCAATATGGTTGTGGTATGAAAGGTCCAGGAAAGGCTTTGTGTAGGTTTAACGCCTAGATATTTGTATACTGATGCGTGAGACACTAGGGTTGTATTTATTTAATGCGAAAAGCTATAACTTGAATTTTTACGCGAGAATGTCATTATTTTACATTTAGATGAGTTGATTCTCATTTGCGAGGCATCACACCAATCGGTAACGAGCTGAAGGTCATACTGTGGAATGAGGTGATCATCGGGGTTCACAATGGGTCGGTATAATATACAATCATCGGCAAATAGATGCATGCAGGATGAAATTTTACCAGGTAGATCATTGATGTAAATAAGAAAAAATCACAGCATATCCACGGAGTGCATGATGATGAGTGGGCGAAGCTGCGGAGGTTCATCGGTAAACCGTGAATCTTCCGTGAATTCTGCCCAGTACATCATCACCGACGTGAGATCAGGCGCGTTTATACTAAAGGTTCGATGAGAGTTATGACGACTTGCAGCTCACTTTAATTTTACATGTACGCTGTGAATTTTCATTGTTTAGAAAACCATTGCTTTAGAAAACGTCTGGCGTCTTTCATTAAGCAGCTGGTATCTTTTCGTTTTGCTTTAGAAACATCTGGCGTTCTTTCGTTTTGCTTTTAGAAAACATCTGGCGTCTTTCGTTGGTTTATTTCATCAATCAACGGCGTTTTGAACAAAACTTATTGTTTGATCACGCACAGGAGAAATCTCACCAGGCACTACCTTGGAGGTAAACAATGGATGCTAATGGGAATGAGAGACAGAAGAAGTCGGCTTTTAGCTAACACTTACACTTCTACTTCTACTAACGTTTCCTACTGGAACATGCCAATGGCTGCTAATGGGGAATGAGAGACAGAAGAATTCCGCTTTTAGTTAACGCGCACGCTGCGAATTTTTATTGTTCAACAACGCACAGGAAAAATCTCCCACCGGCCCCACCTTGGAGGTTAAGATCTGGTACTAGCGTTACGACTGGTTACGCACTACGACTACGAGGGACGAACGGGTGCCGCTTTAAGGAGCTTCGCCCCTAAAAGCGAGGGTCCTAGCACACTACCCTGTGGTACACCGGAGGTGACATACGTAAGGGATGGGGTATAATCATTTACGATTGTGAATTGCTGACGGCTTGTAGAAAGTTCTGGATCCAAGAGAGTGTCAAGCTGTCTAATTTAAGAACTGATAATTTCGAAATTAAACGGCAATGGGCTACGTGGTCGAAGGCTTTGGAGGAATCAAGAAATATGCAATCTCTCTGAAGGTTATTATCCATGTTAAAATGTATGTGTGCAGTGAATTCGAGCCAATTAAATTCACATGAAAAGCCCTTCCTGAAACCATGCTGATTACCCAAGAGAAAATTGGCAGATCCCACGTACCGTGGGAATCGCTGTTATGCGAAGCATGCGCGAGATGGTGAATGTGGCGTAATTTTTCACATGACGCTAGAGAAATATGGAAGTGGTATACACACACTCAAATGTTGAAGAGTCGCATATCTATTATATAAGCAGTTGTTTACAGTTGTGAAGCAATGGCGAGAGACACATGGGTGTTACCAATACCAGACGCGGTAAGCTGCAGTGCTTATATTTATCAATACTGGATAGAGCGAATCCGAACAGGACAAAGAAGGAACACAGACCTACAGGACAGGCGTAAGTCGCAACTAAGCTTCGTTCAAGAACGTTTCCCTAGATATATACACAGCCGAATGGCACGCGCAGGCGCATTGCACGTACGTTTCAGTCACAGTTACCGTTGTAATGCTTACACTTTTCCGTTATGACGGACAACGCACGCACGTTTCACGAACCCATGTGTATGTGTAGAAAGGGTTCTTGACAGTTCTCGAAGAAGGTCATCATCACCGTGATCAGTGAGCACCAGCACCTGGACTGGACTTGTTAACCGGATCTGTTCGTGATCGCGGTTACGAGGGGTCTACGTGTAGTGAAGTGCGATGTATAGTACAGCTGGTGGAAATCCTGGATGCCTCTTACGATGAACTGATCTATGATGCCTCTTGTCGTGGACGTGCCAGCGATGTCTTTTGATGCCCTCGCCACATCCAATCCGTCTTTCACGCAATATAAGGACCAGACATTTTTGGGTCTTGATAAATCAATGCTCAAGACACCGGTAATGATGAGAGGCCTGGCTCTCTCAGCGGATTTATTGTAGGAAGCATTGACGCCAGTTTTTGCGTAATCCACGGGGTCCACGTTGCGGACCATGTGGACGAGTGGATGGTACTTGAGCATCTTCCAGGAGTGTTTTGTCTTCAGTTTCCTCACTTTCCTGGTGTTCGCCGCGGTGGTGTAATGGTTAAGGTGATCGGCTGCTGACCCGAAGGTCGCGGGTTCGATCCCGGCCGCTGCGGTCTTACTTGGATAGAGGCAATATGCTAGATGCCCATGTTCTGTGCGATCTCGGTACACGTTAAAGAATACCCAATGGTCAAAATTTGCGGAGCCATTCGCTACGGCGTCTCAGAGCAGATCCGGCAGCCGCGCGGGCACGCTCGCTAACGCTGTCCTGTTTTTGCTGCAGGCAATGTTCAGGAAACTGTATACAACTGTATGCATGCCATCGTTGTCGTCGGCAGCTGTGTACTACTGCGGCTGCGCCAGTCTACGAATGACATCACCACTTCAACGCATGGCAGGATCACCGTCCTACCAAGGCTAGCCAAGGGGGCGTTTCCGGAGGCCTTATAAAAGAAGACAGCACCGTTGGAGAGGCATCAGAGCAGATCCGGCAGCCACGCGGGCACGCTCGCTAACGCTGTCCTGTTTTCGCTGCAGGTAGGTATCCTGTATCATTACCTATGTATGAACTAAAATCTTTGACTAGCATGGCAGTGGGTCTGCTGTGGTGCCAACCGCTGTTTTCAGTGCATTATTGATGTTGTCATTTTAACGTTGTGCTGTGCACTTACCATGGCTGGAAAGGGTGACGAGGAGGACACTGACACTGATGCGTTAGCGACCTTCACGAAGGCGCTGAGTGATAAAGCCCCTGGCAGCATAAAGGAGGTGGTAAAAGTGTTACTGGAAATGACCACTAAATTTACCAGTGCAATGAACGATCTCAGGTTAGAAATGAAGAAACTTGATTCCTCGAACAATGGCATAAAAGCTGAGCTGGCATCGGTGAAAATGTCAATGGGCTTTTTAGATGCGAAGTATCTTAAGGCGGAGCTCAATCCGGTGGTGGTGGTGGTGGTGTGCGGCGTGACCACCCTTACTGCGCATGCGCATACCCTCTCCACACACCTCCTCTCCACTCACCCTCTCCCCTTCCCCTCTTCCCTCCCTCTCTCCCCTCCCCCTTTCCACTCTTCCTCTGAAACGCGGGCTAGACATGCCGAAATTCTCTCCTGCGCAACGCAGCGATGAACTCGAGCGCATGCGCGTCCCCTCCCCTTCTCTCTCCTCTCCTACGCTGCCCCCCTCTCGCCCGCCTGTCGACCGCGTTCCCCGCTCGCCCTGTGAGAATTAATGGCCAGGCTAGATTGAAGATACGACGCGCGTAGCGTCCCTCTTCGATTTCCACGACGCGAGGTCGGTAGCATGCCCAACGAACGCCAATGGAACGCGATCGTGCAAGTACTCCGGCTTCGCATCGCCTCATGGTCCCCTTTAGCGGGAGATGGTGCAATTTTTTAATACGAGTTTTGAAGAATTTAAGGAGGAACTCAAGTCGCTTCGACAAGAACTAGCAGAAGTGCAGAAAGATAAGCTTGAGACTCTGAAAACAAATAAGAAATTGAGCAGTGAAATACAGGTAATTAGGAAAGAGCTAACAGAACTAAAGCAATACGGAAGAAGGAACAATATTGAAGTGAAGGATGTTCCGCTTGTGGAAAACGAAAACCTACTCGACACGATTGACAAGGTTGCCAAATGTTTGCGCATTGAACACTGCAACAAAGAAATTGATGCTGCGCATCGCGTTCTCACAAAAAGTGGCACTCCCCCAAATATTGTCGTCCGATTTTTGTCACGGACTGCCAAAGACAACTTTCTGAGAGCCGCTAAAAAGCACCGCCTTAACACTTCAATGCTTCGTTTTGAAAATAACACGCCGGTGTATGTCAAGGAACATTTGTGTGCAGAGAACAAAGTCTTGCTAGGTAAAGCCATACAGATAAAACGAGAGAAGAACTGGAAGTTCGCATGGGTATCCGATGGAAAGATACTAATGCGTAAAAGTGAGAACTCCCGAGTACTGCATGTGTCATGTATTGATGGCCTTAATAAAATAAATTAACCTTTTTTTATGGCTGAGTTTCTCACATCTAATCCGAAAGGAAATATAACTCTTTTCCACTGCAATACACGCAGTATAAAAAAATCTTAATCTTCTTCTCTCGTCTATCTCGCGGCATGGCAAATAGTATGACGTAATAGCGGCTACAGAAACATGGCTGAGAAAGGATGAAACAGTTAGCATACCTGGCTATAAAATGATATCTCAGCCACGTGCATCTAAAATTCGCGTTGGAGGCTTTGCTTTTTTCGTAAAGAACGGACTCCGCTTATCTGTACTATCTGAATTCACATGCAGCCTGACATATATAGAAGCACTTTTTGTGAAGATAGAATACTCTGTCGTTGTTGGTGTGGTGTATCGGCCGCCAAATGCAGATACTAGCTGTTTTTTTTTGATAAACATGAGGGAATTCTGTGTACCCTGGCAAGGAATGGTCGTACTCGGGTTATTATTCTTGGGGATATAAACATTGATGCATTTAGTGGTAGTTACAAAGATTACGCTTACCTAATACAGTCATATAATTTTCGCAGTCTAATCACTGCGCCTACTCGAGTGACAAGTACAACAGAAACCATGTTGGACCATGTCCTCACAAATATTCCTAGTAACATAACAGCAGGTGTTCTTAATGAGCCTGTCACTGATCACATGCCAACTTTTGTCACTGTGGATGGAGGGCCTATAATAGGTCATCAGAGAAAGATTACTTCTTATAGAAGTGATTACTTAAAGTTTCGTAATTTCTTACGTTTATTTAGATGGCACGAGGTTTATCATGATGATGTAAACCAGGAATTTGCTAATCTAATTAATGTTATTAAGGAATCCGCACATAACTCGAAAAAAGTCATCCGTAGACGCTCGTATGAAGCACCAATCTGCCCTTGGATGACCCAATGTTTATTAGGGGCGCTGAAGGCTAAAGAGTACTGGCATCATAAATGGAAACGCGATAAGAACAATGCTCATCTACTACATGAGTATAAAACTGCTCGTAACAAATCGGTAGCCTTGTCGCGTAAATGTAAAAAAGACTATTATTCGAAGCTTACTGAGCAAGCTTCCACTAACTCGCGGAAAACTTGGCAAATAATAAACGAAGCAATTGGGCATACTTGTGCTGAAAAAACGCTACCTGACAATGTCGCTGAGGATACTGTCAATGACTTTAATACTTATTTTACAAATGTTGGTCCTTCGTTAGCCAAAATGCTGCCTATTCCTAACAAAGCGCTGTATGAACCAAATTCCTTACCAAATAGCTTCGTTATAAACAACATAGAGATTAAAGAAATTCTGCTTATTGTGAGTAAACTAGTAATTAGCAAAGCGCCGGGTCATGACGAGATTCCATCGCGAGTTATAAAAGAGAACATTGATTTAATTGGAGAAGTATTATGTAACCTATTTAACCACTCATTACAAGCCGGTCAATACCCATCAATACTCAAGATAGCCAGTCACCCCTGTATATAAAGAGGGAGATAGGTCTGATCCTTCTTGCTACCGCCCGATCTCTGTACTGAGTGTTCTTAATAATATCTTCGTAAAAATAATTTCGAAACGTATGCTCCCTTTTTTGAGGAAATATCATGTGCTATGTCCTCACCAACATGGCTTCCGGCCAATGCGCTCTACAAGTACAGCAGTGCTAACATTAAGCCAGGTTTTAAATACAGCCCACCAAGATAACAAATTTGCCGCAGTAGTTTTTCTAGACCGCAAAAAAACGTTCAATACAGTAGACCATATCTTACTTTAGAAATTACGCAAATATGGTTTTGGCAACACTATGTGCAATTTTTTGCAGAGTTACCTCCAAGGTCGACAACAGATGGTAACTATCAATAACATTACTTCTTCTCTCCAGTCCATACAAACAGGTGTGCCGCAAGGTTCCGTATTAGGTCCGTTACTTTACTTGCTATGCATAAATGTATGTGCCTCTAGTATTAACAACTGCCGAGATGCTTATGTTGGCTGATGATACTGCCCTAATTATTACTGGCAAAAATCTGCCAAACATAGAAGAACAAATGAATACCGAACTAGCGAAGCAGGCCGATTGGTTTGCAGCTAATAGGCTTACGATCAATGCCAAAAAAACGAAATATATGTTATTCCACCCCCGTACAAATCCTGCTCCCCATGATATACAACTCTACATCAATAATTGTTCCCTGGAATGTACTGATTATTTCACTTACCTTGGTGTTGTTCTGGACAGCTGTTTAAATTGGCAGGCTCAAATAGCTGCAGTCAGCTCGAAACTAGCTTCGAGTTGTTACGCCCTTTTGCAAGCTCGTGAATATTTTGATACTGCAATTTTGCGCATTTTGTATTTTGCCTTAGTTAACTGCCACCTTCTGTACTGCGTAGAGTCCTGGGGTTCGACGTATGACTCTTATCTTGAGCCTGTACGACGGCTGCAAAAACGGGCTATACGCACGATAACTTTCTCACATTACTACGAACATAGCAAACCACTGTTTTCTAGGTTGAAGATCTTGCCGTTTGATTATGTGCGCGAACTAAGATTACCTACATGTATTAACAGTGTAGTAGAAACAATGAACTATTCCCTATTTCATTACTGTGTATCCTCCGACGCCTAACTAGGAACCAAGCTTTTAACAACTTTAATATACCTCCCACAAAAAACGCATATAACAAACATCTACTACAATATACCCGAGTGAAAATTTGTAATGGCATACCGCATTATATAAAGAATACCCAGAACTTTTCCAGATCCCTGAAGAAATACTACTTTGAAGTGTTCTTCTCTGCCTGATTTGACTGATATACTTTGGGCTGTAATTTTTCATCATGTATATATTTATGTGTTTTGTGCTTTCATTGAAAGATGTTGCAATACCCTTGTTCTCCTAATTAGGCTATATTTGATACTTGCATCTACAAGATCCATTTTACAGTTCTGTACGCCGCTAATAACCAAGTTTCTGTGTTTAATACAAGTTATGTACTTCTCTTTCCTCTTTCTTCAATTGAATTCAAGCGACTATTGTTAGCAGGAAAACATTACTTCTTGTATGAAAATATCACATTTGAGTTGTTTACTTCTATTTATTTTATTTATATGTATTACAGTTTCAGTTATGTATACTTCAATAGGACCCGAACTAGCCTTTGGCTATGGGACCATACAGTTTGTGCTTGTTTTGTGAAAGATATGTGTGCAATAAAGAACATTCATTCATTCATTCATTCATTCATTCATTCATTCATTCATATAATATCGTGGTTTTCGGACATAAAACCCCAACAATTATTATTATTATCACTTTCCTTGCGTGTCAATGTGTGTGTTCGAGGTTACTGTGTTGCTTGAGACTTGGTATCACCTGTGGCACATACCCGCATAACATTAACTCTGGTTTACGGGTATGTGCCACACGTGACTGAGAGAAAGGGTTTCATGACGTACGCGACGGGTATTTTGCGTTATCCATGTCATGGCCAGTGAATCGTGTTCGTCATACACTGATCCCCTGCTAGGCCAATTTTGGTATATTACAAGTTATGGAGACGACCAGGAGAGCGCCCAGACGTAGGCGGCTAGATAGATAGATAGATAGATAGATAGATAGATAGATAGATAGATAGATAGATAGATAGATAGATAGATAGATAGATAGATAGATAGATAGATAGATAGATAGATAGATTGTAGCGAAGCTTATTGGAACTCTGAAGTGGGTCGTCCTCTCCGGCCCCTTCTAGTGGGTTGCCCTTTTCGGACAGCGCGCAGCTCGCGCAGAGTCGGCCCCGCCTTGACTGTCGCTGTCGTTCATCTTCGCCGAGTGTCCGCCAATAAACATCTTTATAATTTGGTGGAGAGTGCTGTGCCCTTCAAACAGCTACGGTCAGCATTCAATGCCCTTGGAGCTTCGATCCCGTGCCGTGCCCTCTACCATGGCTCAAGATGCCGCCCAGCAAACGCCTCCCCCTGCACCGACATCCTGTCCTGGTGTCCCCCTCATCCGCGATCCTCCTGTTTTCACCGGCGCGGATGGCACCGACGTCGAGGACTGGCTTGCGATTTACGAGCGTGTCAGCGTACCCAATAAATGGGACGAGGCAGGAAAACTGAGCAACTTGGTTTTCTACCTCGCGGGTGTCGCAAGCCTATGGTACAACAACCACGCATCCGATTTCGCTACGTGGTCCGCTTTCAAGACCGCCATCGTCGACGTGTTTGGCCGCCCTGCGGTTCGTAAGCTGCAAGCTGAACAGCGCTTACGGGAACGAGCACAGCAGTCCGGCGAGTCCTTCATGAGTTACATTGAAGACGTCCTGGACTTGTGCAAGAAAGCCAACGCGACCATGTCTGAAACTGAGAAGATCCGGAACGTCATGAAAGGCATCGACGACGATGCCTTCACCATGCTACTTGCCAAAAACCCTTGCACTGTGGCTGAGGTCATCACATGTGCCAAAGCTACGAGGAGCTGCGCCGGCAGCGGCTGATGACGCGTCGACCTCCATCACGCGACGCCGATCTCGCTGCCATGTCGGCTATTTCGGACCACTCCGCCTTGCTCGCCGAAATCAAGTCCTTCGTGCGCGAGGAGATTGCCCGCCAGTTCTCTCTACTGGCCTTCGCTCACCCGCAGCCTGTTGAACAGCCGTCGACCCCACTGCTGCTTCCCCTACGCCGGGCTATTGAGCATGAAATCGCGGAGGTCATGCCCGAATACCACCAACACCCTCGGGCGACTGCGCCGCTCAGTTACGCGCAAGTTGTAGCGAGGCCGCCTCCAGCGATCCCTGTGGTTCCACCACTTACTTACGCCGGAGCCGTCGCCAGGCCTCAGGCCTTCGAAGAGAGTGTGCCGGCTGCGTACGCCGACGTCATCCATACGCCACGACTGCAGCCCACCATGCAGTCATACCAGCAGCCACCCCGTCCCTCGCGTCCTGCGACATGGATGGGACCTAGCCCGGCAAGCCGATGGCGCACTTCCGACAACCGCCCCATCTGCTTTGCGTGCGGTTGCGCCGGTCACATCGCCCGCTATTGCAATCGCATGCAGCCGCCTCGAGCCGGATCGACCATCACCAGCCAGTACAGCCGTCCATATTACGAGCCGCCCCCGCCTATGTCACCGACTTCACGCCCGTCTCCATCTACCCGCCGTTCGCCATCCCCAAGACGCCGCTCACTGTCACCGATGTGGCCTCGTCCGGTCGCCCGAGACCAGGAAAACTAGTCGTCGCAGTCCAAGAGGCAAGGGCTGCGACGCTATCGAACTGCCAAAGCCCTCAGCAAAGCGCATCGAACGTAGTAGACGTGTTTGTAGATGGCGTGCGCACATTGGCCCTTGTGGACACTGGAGCTGCCGTATCGTATATGGACGCTAAATTTAGCCGACTACTACGAAAAGTGACGACGCCGCTTTCCGGGCTCTCCCTACGTACAGCCAGCGCCCAAAGCATTCACCCGACAGCGGTGTGCACAGCCCGTGTCATCATTCAGGACGCTCTGTACGCCGTCGAATTCATCATAATTTTTTCATGCTCTCACGACGTCATCCTGGGTTGGGACTTTCTCACTCGCCACGACGCCGTAATTCATTGCGCACCAGCCGAAATAGAGCTCTCACCATTCTCAGATTTGACGCCGGCGGATAGTCCACCGGCTGCGACCAAGGTACTCGTCAAAGACGACACCACAGTTCCTGCCAATTCGTCAACGGCTGTGTCCGTCTATTGCACCGGTCTCTCCGACACCGTTGCACTCCTTTCCCCCTCTGACCGCGTTTTCACCAGGAAAGGTTTGCTGGTGCCATTTGCGACCGTAGAAGTCACTCAGGGCGACACGGATATTTTCGTTACGAACCCATCCCCGTACATTGTTACGTTGGTGCGAGGGGAATGTCTCGGCCGAGCGGAAGCCCTCGAAGACGCAGAAGTTATGGACGCACCGGGTGACACGCACTGTGCCAGCTCCCGTACGCTCAGTGCTGTTTCCACATCTGACTCGTCACCCGCTGATGTATTTGCTTCCTCAATTGCTGACGACCTTACGTCGGTCCAGCGTTCCCAGCTTCTCTGCCTGTTGGAAGAATTTCGTTCTTCGTTCGACGTCGCGCAAACTTCTCTCGGCCGCACGTCTGCTGTCACGCATCACATCGACACTGGCGCCCAACCACCACTGCGGCAACGTCCATATCGCGTATCTCCAGCAGAGCGTCGTGTAATTAACGAGCAAGTCGAAGACATGCTTCGCCGCGATATTATTCGACCCTCAAACAGCCCGTGGGCGTCTCCTGTCGTTCTCGTTGCGAAGAAGGACGGCTCTGTGCGGTTCTGCGTGGACTACCGCCGACTCAATAAGATCACCCGTAAGGATGTTTATCCCCTACCTCGAATAGACGACGCCATTGACAGCCTGCAAGGAGCAGAATTCTTTTCTTCGCTCGATTTGCGCTCAGCGTACTGGCAAGTCCCCATGGCTGATGACGCTCGACCGAAGACAGCGTTTGTCACACCCGACGGCTTGTACGAATTCAACGTCATGCCGTTTGGGCTGTGTAATGCGCCCGCGACCTTTGAGCGCATGATGGATACCGCTCTGCGCAACTTGAAATGGCACACGTGCCTGTGCTACTTCGACGACGTCGTCGTTTTCGCCCCGGACTTCTCCACGCATCTTCAACGCCTGCGACTTGTTTTGACGCGTTTGAGCGACGCCAGGCTACAACTGAACCTAAAGAAGTGCCGATTTGCAGCACGGCAGCTGACAATACTAGGCTACGTCGTGTCCAAGGACGGAATTCTCCCCGATCCGGCCAAGCTTCGGGACGTGACAAAGTACCCCAAACCTACGTCCGTCAAAGAACTGCGCAGTTTTGTAGGACTATGCTCCTACTTTCGACGCATCATACGAAACTTCGCGACTATCATATCGCCGCTGACAAAGCTCCTTGGCAGCAACGGGCCTCTCAATACGTGGTCGTCAGAGTGCGACGCCGCTTTCGCGAAGCTCCGTCGTTTGTTGTCGTCTCCACCGATACTACGCCACTACGACCCTACGGCCCCTACAGAGGTACACACGGACGCCAGCGGTGTTGGCCTCGGCGCTGTCCTTGCACAGCGCAAACCTGGGTTCCCGGAATATGCCGTGGCATATGCAAGTCGCACGCTTACTAAAGCCGAGACCAATTACACCGTCACGGAGAAAGAATGCCTGGCAGTCATCTGGGCCCTTACGAAGTTCCGACCTTATTTGTATGGTCGCCCGTTTGATGTCGTCACCGACCATCATGCGCTGTGCTGGTTGTCGTCATTGAAAGATCCCTCAGGCCGTCTCGCCCGTTGGGCACTTCGCCTGCAAGACTACGACATCCGCGTACTGTAGCGCAACGGACGCCAGCATGCTGACGCCGACGCCCTGTCGCGCTCTCCCTTGCCTGACGACAATGCCCACAGCTCAGTGTCTCACCTTGCCGTTTCTTCCATCGACATTCAGACACTCGCTACCGAACAGCGCAAGGATCGCTGGATTGCCTCACTGATGGATTTGCTGACTGATCCATCGGCAACACCATCCACTCGCGCTTTGCGTCGTCAAGCCCACCATTTCGCCGTCCGCGACGACCTCCTCCACCGACGCAATTAGAGCGGCGACGGCCGCCAGTGGCTACTAGTAATACCCCGAAGTCTGCGTTCCGACATATGCGAATCGTTCCACGCTGATCCGCAGTCTGCGCATTCTGGGGTATCGAAAACTTACCACCGCATCCGCCAACGGTACTTTTGGCGAGTGATGTACCGCTACGTGCAGAAGTTCGTTCGCTCTTGCATCGATTGTCAGCGCCGCAAAACTTCAACGCACCTGTCGCCGGCAGGTCTGCAACCTCTACCTTGCCCTGACCGGCCGTTTGGGCGTGCTGGCATCGATTTGTATGGCCCACTTCCTCTGACGTCTGCTGGTAACCGCTGGGCCATCGTCGCTGTAGACCACCTCACGCGATATGCCGAAAGTGCCGCCCTCCCAGCGGCTGCAGCGCGCGATGTGGCCTCCTTCCTGCTCCACCGATTCATACTGCGCCACGGTCCACCCCAGGAGCTTCTCAGCGATCGAGGCCGTGTCTTCTTGTCGGAAGTCGTCGAAGCCATTCTAAAAGAGTGCAACGTTGTTCACCGCAAAACTACTGCTTACCACCCGCAGACGAATGGCCTCACCGAACGCTTTAACCGTACGCTCGGCGACATGCTCTCCATGTACGTAGCCGCCGATCACACCAACTGGGACGCCATTCTGCCCTTCGTCACCTACGCCTACAATACCGCCGCTCAGAGCCCCACTGGTTTTTCTCCCTTTTTCTTATTGTATGGCAGGCACCCCTCGCACACACTCGACACAATCCTTCCATACAAGCCGGATCGGTCTGAGTGTGCGCCGATTTCTGCTACCGCCCGACTTGCTGAAGAATGTCGCGAACTTGCCAAGACCTTCACTAAGCAGGGCCAAGAGCGGCAGAGGAGCATTAGCGGTGACAGAATCACTTCTGAGCCGACGTTCCTCCCTGGAGCGCTCGTATGGCTCTCGATCCCTACCACTGCACCTGGCCTCTCTTCAAAACTACTGCCGAAATACGAAGGCCCCTACCGTGTTGTTGAACGCACATCCCCTGTAAACTATCTGATCGAACCAATCGATCCATCCTCGGACATGCGCCGTCGAGGGCGCGACATTGTAAACGTGGAGCGCCTCAAGGCGTACGATGACCCGCTCATTGTGGCAAGTTGTTAGGTCGCCAGGCGGCTCCCTTTTCGCACCCGGAGTAATTGTAGCGAAGCTTATTGGAACTCTGAAGTGGGTCGTCCTCTCCGGCCCCTTCTAGTGGGTTGCCCTTTTCGGACAGCGCGCAGCTCGCGCAGAGTCGGCCCCGCCTTGACTGTCGCTGTCGTTCATCTTCGCCGAGTGTCCGCCAATAAACATCTTTATAAGATAGATAGATAGATAGATAGATAGATAGATAGATAGATAGATAGATAGATAGATAGATAGATAGATAGATAGATAGATAGATAGATAGATAGATAGATAGATAGATAGATAGATAGATAGATAGATAGATAGATAGATAGATAGATAGATAGATAGATAGATAGATAGAAACGGCCAAAGTGCCTGAGTCTCGCTAAGAAATGCTTCGCATTTAAAACCGAAAACAGAGAGCGCGCTGTTTGCCGAGCTCCGGCCAATCAGCGGCGGCTGGAATGGGCAATCCCTTACATAGACACATCAAGAAGAGCTTCCCTGGTGCAGTGACATATATTATGTCCCGATTGCCCGTTCGGTTTAAAGAAATGACCAACGGCGGCGCGGCGCGGCGGCTCACATCTCTAGCTGCTTCCCACATAAAAAAGGTTAGTGTAATGACTGAGACCTCAGATCAATGAGGGCGCCGTGGTGACTTAGGAAGTCCATCCTAAGTTTCACATCCCTGAAGCAGTGTTGTAGGATTACACAGCTGGCAGGATAATCCGGTTATTGATGGTGACGCTTGCTGTGCAAACACCAGACGGCATTATTAGATGGCCTCCAGTTGTACTGATGTCGGCTCGTTCCCAAGCAGTCTTAACTTTCTTCAACTTCATGGCGAATGGCCTGCTGACGACGGAATAGTCAGCTTCAGTGTCGACGAGAACGATGACATTGTGGCCGTCGAATAGTACGTCGAGCTCCTTAGTCCGTCGTCGTGCGTTAAAGGGGCCCTGCAACACTTTTTGAGCAGGGTCAAAAAGCGCTGCCAATCGGTAGTCGAGGCTCCTGAGAACACGCGAGCCAAGTATTATAGCGAAAATTCTTAAAATCAGCTGAAAATCGCTCCCTCTTCTCTCGACAAATGATGTATTAGTCCGCAATATATGACGCGATTGTCGGCAGTTCCACCATTGGCTGATGTTATAATCACGATAACACCCTTATTATTACCTTCGTTGTTAATTGTGAGTTCAATAAGTAGATAATATGTATGTTTACATTATGTTATGCCGTTAAAACACCGAACAAACATTAATATTAGCACTTCCGGTCTCACCGACAGCTCGTCTGCTCGTAGTTGCGTGGTTGCGTTTTCTTCACCATCTGGAGTGCCGAAATCGTGATTATTTCTGTGCTTTTGACCATCGCTGCTTGCCGTTGAGAGTGGCAGCCGTTCGAGTGTTGCCTCGTCAGCTGGAAACTGCATCGTCGGCACGTTCTCGCGACTGGCCGAGGCAGGGGTGCAGCATTTCTACGATAACAATGCTGGCACCGGCTAGTTTAGGATACCTGTGTTCGCTGTATGGCGAGAGTCGCGTTCGCTGCCTGTTCAGAATGTTATCGAGCCGTACGTCGGCGTATCCTCCCCGTAGTCTCACGTTCCTGAGAAACCGCAACACAGCAACCAAGCAGACTCGCATTTTCACGGTAGCTGCATACAGCCGGGGGATGGGTCCGCGCCGGCCCGATGCCCCACGATCCTTTCTTCTAGTCTTTAGTTTTTTGTTGTCAGCCCGCACTCGCTATGCGCCCGCATTCGAAGAGCAAACAGCATCGAAGTGCCCACCCACCGGCCTAAATCCTGTCAATACAGTACCGGCACTGGGAGAAGGGTTTACGCAGCTTTGCCGTGTTGAATACGATTCAAGCGCGAGCAGTGCGACGAGGCGGTATATCGGAGAGTTGGTCGAAACCCATCTCAGGTGTCATTCCCCTTACTAAAATATCTGGTAACATTAAGTTAACGGTCTAAAGACAAGTGTTACTAGAACGTACCAACGTTCAAAAGAGTGTCTAGTAACGGTCTTTATACGTCTGTACCAACGTTCAATCAACGCTCTGGCTACAATTGGCCACCAACTTTGAACAGAATCACGTTCATATGCTGTCTGGCGACGTCATAGTAGCGACCTATCAAAAGCGGTCATTTGACAACCTAGTAACACACTTTCAAAAGGAAGAATGTCCACAAACTTTCTGTCAACCATCGCCTTACAAAATGTTTGAGTAACATTAACTTGAATGTCTAAAGGCAATTGTTACCAGAATATATCGACAGTCAACAGAGTGTCTATAAAAGGTCTGTATCCCTCTTTACGAAAAGAAAAGTAAAGCGCTTAAGGCGACGACGAGCCTCACCTGTTATTGTTCACCAAATGCAAAATAAACTAAATGAAGAATTACGGCTAGCTAAGCGCTGGTATTTTCAGCACACGTTGCCAAACTTCATCCGCACAGCACCCCAAAAATTTGGGTCTTTTTTAAGCAAGAAAACAAATTCAATTGACCAAATTGTTCACAAAGGCCTCGTCGTCGTCGATAAGAAATGTATCGCGGAGCACTTTAATTATTATTTTCAAAGTGTATTTTCTCATTCCGATACCGCTATAAACCCCGATCGCATGCCATGTCACTCGAACCCTGATATCATATCAGAACCAGGTGTTGTGTCAATGCTGTTGAACCTGAAAGTTAAATCCTCTCCAGGACCAGACAACATACCGAATGCCTTTCTGCGCAGGTATGCTGAAGCTCTAGCTCCCTTTCTAGTAATCATTTATCGTTCCTCGTTGTCATCAGCTACTGTTCCTGCACACTGGCTAACTGCACGGGTCGTTCCCATTCCGAAAAAGGGCGACTTAGCCCAACTAACTAATTATCGCCCCATTTCATTGACGTCTGCATGCTGCAAGTTAGTCGAACATAATGCACGCCCACTTCTTGTCTTGTTTTGATGTATTCGGGTTTGACCGGCAGGTACGGTTATCAACGCTCGACGCTGTCCGCGAAGTAGTGTTCTAGAAGCGTCGCGATTGTAGTAGATCGGTTTGTTAAGATTGCGCCCCGCACGCGAATGTTCCAGTTTTGTCTAGAGATAACGCCGCCACCAGCGATATTGCTGGAAAGTTCGATAGCGCCTGTATAAAAGCCGACGCGCTTGATCGCTTGTCAGTTGATCGACGGACGACGCCCTGTTCGCCGCTATCATTGTACAGCGTGCATTGCTGTAGTTCTAGTTCTCATTTTGCGGCCACAAGTTCGGCCAAAGAAACAGTTTCATCCTACAAACGCCGACTGCTGTGTTCGGCGACGTCACGACCACGTGACATCTGGTGGAGGTGCTGGGTCCTCATAGACATGGACGACTTCACGACACGCAGAGCCGCAGCCGCAAGCTATGAGCTATGCTGCTGCAGCCCGCCGTCATGCTCCTCCTCCACGCCCACGCCAAGACGACACACCGCCGCAGTACCGTCGCCAGAGGCCGCCAGCGACGCCCTACCGTCCACCTGTCGGCCCGACGCCGCCGCCGCCACCGACGCCCTACCGCCAACCTGTCGGCCAGCGCTACACCCCGAGGAAGACCGATGTCTGGCGTGCCCCTGACAACCGCCCGCTCTTCTACCATTGCGGGGAGGCCGGCCACACGTACCGCCGCTGCCAGTACCGTCAGATGGGGCTACGCGGATTCCCCGTCAACGCGCCGCGCCCGCAGCCAGGCGAACGGCCTCGCGACATCGAGGACTACCTCAGAGGCACACAGTGGCAAGAACGACGACCTTCCCGCTCACCGTCGCCCGGCCGCTACATGTCACCGCACCGCCAGCAGTACACTGGCCCAAACCGGGGCCGGTCGCCTAGCCCGTATCCGGAAAACTAAGGGCAGCAACCGATGGAGGTGCGGTTGCTGAACGACGAAATGCTGAAGATCCTCCGCCGTCGACGACGACACCGCGACGAAGTTCCGAGCCCCCGCCGCACGCCGAACGACGTCGACGTCCCGAAGACGAAACTTTGCGACCGGAAGCAGACCTGACGACGAAACGCGGAAGCAGCGGTGCAAACCGCCATAGCCGTGACCCGACGCCGCGACGTAACCGCAACGCAAGACGGCGGACTAGCGACCTCGACGTTCTGATCGACAGCCACAACGTCACCGCTCTCGTCGATACTGCAGCCGACTATTCCGTCATCAGTGGGCCGTTCGCAGCAAAGTTGAAGAAAGTTAGGACTGCTTGGGAAGGCCCCGAGATCCGTACCGCTGGAGGCCATCTAATAACGCCGATTGGTGTCTGCACGGCGAGAGTCACTATCAACAACCGGACTTATCCTGCGAGCTTTGTAATCCTACAAAACTGCTCCAGGGATGTGATACTTGGAATGGACTTCCTAAGTGACCACGGCGCCGTCATCGACTTAAGAACCAAGTCGGTAACCCTATCGTCGGAGAAAGCGACACCACCGGATACGAACCCATGTCAACATGCCCTGAACGTGCTCGAGGATCAAGTCACCATTCCTCCTAGATCCAGCATCATAATTCCCGTCGGCACCGAAACGGCTGAATGCATCGAAGGTGTCATCGAGAGCGATCAGGGTTTGCTGCTAGACCGTGACATTTGCGTCGCAAGAGGCATTGCTCGGCTGTATGAAGGGAAAGGAAGTGTGATGCTAACGAATTTCAGTCAGGAATACAGACACCTGAGCAGGGGCACGACGATTGCGTACATCGAAGAAATCTTGGCCGTCAGCGATGCGTTTGCCTTTTCAGATTCTGACGAAGCCACGACGACGATCCCTGAGCCACCCTTCGACGTAAACCCAAGTCTTCCCGCTCGCCAACAGCAACAACTTCGACGCCTTCTGCAGGAATACAGGGACTGTTTCTCGTCGTCGTCGCGGGTCCGACAAACGCCCCTTGCTAAGCACCGCATCATAACAGAAGAAAATGCTCGCCCACTCCGTCAGAGTCCCTACCGGGTTTCGACGCGGGAACGGGAGGCCGTTAAGAAACAAGTCGATGAAATGCTACGCGACGACATCATCCAGCCGTCCAACAGCCCGTGGGCGTCTCCCGTGGTGTTAGTGAAGAAGAAGGATGGGACCCTACGTTTCTGCGTCGATTATCGTCGCCTGAACAAAATCACAAAGAAGGACGTATACCCTCTCCCACGGATAGACGACACCCTGGATCGACTCCACAACGCGAATTACTTTTCGTCGATGGACCTCAAGACCGGCTACTGGCAAATTGAAGTCGACGAGAGAGACCGAGAAAAGACCGCCTTTATAACGCCGGACGGCCTGTTCGAGTTCAAGGTCATGCCCTTCGGTCTTTGCTCGGCACCTACGACTTTCCAACGAGTCATGGATACTGAATTAGCTGGCTTGAAGTGGCAGACTTGCCTTGTTTACTTGGACGACGTTGTTGTGTATTCCTCGAACTTCGACGAACACCTCCAGCGACTTCAATCCGTACTGCAAGCAATCAAGAACTCCGGGCTCACCCTGAAGCCAGAAAAGTGCCGCTTCGCGTATGAGGAGCTCTTGTTTCTGGGTCACGTGATCAGCAAGACTGGAGTGCTCCCAGACCCGCAGAAAACAGCTGCCATCGCCGCTTTCCCGCCACCCACCGACAAGAAGGCCGTGCGCCGATTTCTCGGCTTGTGCGCCTATTACAGACGCTTTGTCAAAGACTTTTCACGGATCGCCGAGCCACTAACGCAGCTCACGAAGACCGACGTCGAATTCAGGTGGCAAACAGCGCAAGTCGAAGCATTTCATGAACTGAAACGACGCCTGCAGACACCTCCGATACTTGCGCATTTCGACGAATACGCCGATACGGAGATTCACACCGATGCAAGCAGCATAGGACTCGGCGCCGTCCTTGTGCAGCGGGCGGGCGGACTGGAAAGGGTTATCAGTTATGCTAGCCGGTCGCTGTCTAAAGCAGAGGTCAACTATTCCACAACAGAAAAGGAGTGCCTCGCCATCATCTGGGCTACGTCAAAGTTTCGCCCCTATCTCTACGCCAGGCCCTTCAATGTTGTCAGCGACCATCACGCCTTGTGTTGGCTAGCTAACTTGAAGGACCCTTCAGGTCGCCTCGCACGGTGGAGCCTGAGACTTCAAGAATTTGACATTACTGTCGTGTACAAGTCCGGAAGGAAACACTCCGACGCCGACTGCTTGTCTCGTGCCCCCGTCGACCAACCAACGCCCGACGACCAGGATGATGACAGCTTCTTGGGAGCCATAAGTACCGAAGACTTCGCCGAACGACAGCGAGCCGACCCTGAACTGAGGGGTCTAGTGGAATACCTAGAGGGCAGGACCATCGTTGTCCCAAAAGTATTCAGGCGAGGATTGGCATCATTGCAGGATTGGCAGGATTGGCATCACAACGTCCTCGTAAAGAAGAACTTCTCTCCGGCCCGAGCCAGCTACCTTATCGTTGTACCTTCCGGTCTGCGACCAGAAATTTTGCATGCATTGCACGACGACCCGACGGCTGGACACCTCGGACTTTCCCGAACGCTCGCATGAGTACACGAAAAGTACTACTGGCCGCGCCTTGCCGCCGACGTCACTCGCTACGTAAGGACGTGCCGAGACTCTCAGCGACGGAAGACACCGCCCACAAGACCAGCAGGCTTCCTTCAGCCGATTGAGCCTCCTCGGCGACCATTCCAGCTGATCGGGATGGACCTCCTGGGGCCGTTCCCAATGTCGACTTGCGGAAATAAATGGATCGTCGTGGCTACCGACTACCTCACCCGCTACGCCGAAACAAAAGCCCTGCCCAAAGGCAGTACCACTGAGGTAGCCAAGTTCTTCGTTGAGAGCATCGTCCTTCGACACGGCGCCCCAGAGGTTCTCATCACCGACAGAGGTACGGCGTTCACGGCTGACCTAACTCAGGCGATCTTGGAATACAGCCACACAAGCCATCGCCGCACCACCGCGTACCACCCACAGACCAACGGCCTCACCGAGCGTTTAAATAAGACCATCGCCTACATGCTGGCCATGTACGTCGACGTCGAACACAAGACGTGGGACGCCATCCTTCCGTACGTGACCTTCGCGTACAACACGGCCGTACAGGAAACGACGCAGATGACGCCATACAAGTTGGTCTACGGACGGAGCCCGGCAGCGACGCTCGACGCCATGCTACCAAACGTGACCGACGAGGAAAACATCGACGTGACCACCTACCTACAGCGCGCCGAAGAAGCACGACAGCTCGCCCGCCTACGGATAAAGAACCAGCAGACGACTGACAGCCGCCGCTACAACCTTCGACGAAGCCACATGGAACACCAACCCGGTGACCGTGTATGGGAATGGACGCCAATACGCCGACGAGGACTTAGTGAGAAGCTTCTTCGACGATACTTCGGACCGTACAGGGTACTTCGACGCCTCGGCGCACTCGACTATGAGGTTGCCCCTGACGGCATTACGAACTCTCAGTGGCGCCGTGCGCGACCTGAAGTCGTCCATGTCGTGCGACTTAAGCCGTTTTTTGTGCGTTAGCGAGCCTGGGGACTCTATTTTTTCCTTCGTTATTGTAATTTATTTGTGTGTGCACTTGTTTTGTTTTGTTTTTTTCTCTTCTATGTTCTTTCATAAGCATCGGGACGATGCTTTTTCAGAGGGGGGCAATGCCACGCCCACTTCTTGTCTTGTTTTGATGTATTCGGGTTTGACCGGCAGGTACGGTTATCAACGCTCGACGCTGTCCGCGAAGTAGTGTTCTAGAAGCGTCGCGATTGTAGTAGATCGGTTTGTTAAGATTGCGCCCCGCACGCGAATGTTCCAGTTTTGTCTAGAGATAACGCCGCCACCAGCGATATTGCTGGAAAGTTCGATAGCGCCTGTATAAAAGCCGACGCGCTTGATCGCTTGTCAGTTGATCGACGGACGACGCCCTGTTCGCCGCTATCATTGTACAGCGTGCATTGCTGTAGTTCTAGTTCTCATTTTGCGGCCACAAGTTCGGCCAAAGAAACAGTTTCATCCTACAAACGCCGACTGCTGTGTTCGTCGACGTCACGACCACGTGACAATATTATTGCTAATGAAATAACGAAGTTTCTAAATGATAACAATGTACTGTCTCCTCACCAGCACGGCTTTCGCAAAGGGTTATCCACTGTAACACAACTTACGACAATCATTCACTACCTTGCTAGTACTCTTGACAAGTCAAGCCAAATTGACGTTATATTTTTGGATTTTAAGAAAGCATTCGACCTTGTTCCTCATAGTAAACTCGTAGAAAAATTGCAGTCAATTAACCTTCCAGCATACATTATTAACTGGGTAGCAGCTTATTTGTCTAATCGCAAGCAGTTTGCATCAGTAGATAATTATTTTTCTAATGAACTTTCCGTAACCTCTTGAGTTCCCCAGGGTAGTGTGTTAGGGCCATTACTGTTTCTAATATATATAAATGACACTGTTGATGAAATTTGTCCCCCAATACAAATTAGGCTATTCGCAGACGAGTGTGTTTTGTTTAACGAAGTTTGTTCCCTTAATGATCAGTTAATACTTAACTCTAACCTTCAAAACATTTTGTCGTGGTGCAAGCGGTGGGGCATGGAACTGAACACTGAAAAAACTGTTTACATGTCTGTAACAAAAAAAGTTAACAAATTGTCGTTCATTTACAACCTAGGATCCACACCGCTCACCAAAGTAAACCAATATAAGTACCTTGGAATCACAATAACCAGTGACCTAAGCTGTAATAACCACATTGCCAACATCTGTAACTCTTCTTTCAAGAAACTTTGTATCCTCAGGCACAAAATAAAACATGCTCCTCGTGACACTAGATTTTGGCTTGCGCATCACTAATCCGACCAAAACTCGAATATGCTTGCATCTTATGGGACCCCTACACAAAAACTAACAATAATGCATTAGAGATGATACAACGCCGAACAGATAGGTTTATTTTTTCTAAATATAGAATAAATGACTCTCCCACAGCCCTAATGAAACATCATAATATTCAGACTCTACAACTCCGAAGGAAAATACAGCGGTTAAAATTTCTTTTACAACTTAAAAACAATTGCTTCTCTCTTAACCCACAGGCTTGTGTCCCCACTTACAGCACGTCGAACAAGGCATCGTCATGATCTTTCTCTAACGCCATACAGCACCAGAACTAACCTATTTAAGTTTTCCCTCTTCCCACGAACTGTAAACGATTGGAATAACCTGGAGGTATCGCAAATAATAAACGCAGATTCTACTGAACGTATATCTATTTAATGTTATCAACAATGTCACATTGATTAACCCTTCGTTCGTTAGTTTTACTGTTCCTGTTCTTGAGTATTTAAAAAGTGTTATTGCTGTCTTCGATCTTGTATGAGTATTATCTAATGTTCATGCGTGCGCATTATGTTCTCTATTATTACTTTTGTTTTGTTCTGATGTTATTGTTATTCTTTCTTTTTCTCTTTTGGTCTTTTAAACTTGTCTTATTTCGTTGTGGTTTCTGCGAATGTATGTATTTATGTGCTGCTCTCTTGCATGGACCCAATTAAGGTCTGCAGTATTGTGTAAATAAATAAAATAAAAAATCTATGAACAATCTGTCAACACGTGGCCACCAACTTTCAAAATAACATGTTCATAGGCTGGCTGCAAACAGCTTACCAAAGTCCTACGAGCGCTGTAGTTTTGATGCCCTAGTAACATTCTTTAAAAAATAAAAATGGCCATCAACATTGTACCAATCATCGCCAACAAGTCTTTATACTCATAACTGTGGCGACAGATGTCAACGTGTATGAACGAGTTAGTGGTAAAAGGCAATGCAACCTAGAAGGGGCATGAGCAAGGAAAGTAGGCGCAAGGGTCCAATAAATAACTTTATTTACAATAAACAGTGGGAATAAAGAGTAGGAGAGGAAAATTACAGAGTGGGAACTTGAAAGAGCAGTGTAATAATCATCTGAGTCCTTGTTCGCTGTTACGTGCTCACGAACAGGGGCATAATCTCGGGCGAGCATTGATGATAATGTATTTTTAAGCTCAGTGGCCCAAAGTCCAGTATTTTTTCACTGCGTAACCTAAACAGAAGCAAGACAAATCTGCGTTAACAGGTTCAAGCTACCACATCAAACATAAAACATTCAACAAGGTAATAATGCCAGTGCACAGACTTAAATCTAGCTCTCATTCATGGCAGTCATCTTGCAGAGGAAATGACTAGGGCCACAACTTGCAAGGCAGAATCTTGGTAGTGAGGTTTACAAAATAGTATTGAAGTTTTGAAATAATGCAAGGTAATCTCCGCGCACACAATTTGCTCACTAAAATTACATGATTTAGTTACATTTAATGCCAAGATTCATACTATGGCAGCAAACGAAGTGTAAAGTACAAATTGCTAAAGTGGTTGCTCGGGCGAGTTGGTACCGCTGCCGTGTCCGCCGTTTTTAGCGCTGTTTTTTATGTGAAGTACAAATTGACATGCAACATTGATCTGACATACTAGTGATTACTAGTAGAACTCGTTGTTGGGCTAGTTGGTGCATTGAATCAAGGAAATATATCCAGCTAAAAACGGACGAACACAGGAAACGGTGAAGGAGACAGGAAAGCGGCTAGACTACCAACTCCTTTAATCACCAAAGCGAGGCTCAAATATATACACTCATGCGGTCGCATGGTCATCTCACTACCGCCATCACATCAACCGAAGCAACCAAATAGCTGAATAGGCATAACTAAAAAAGAAAAAAAGAAATAAAAACATGCATGCAATTACTGTCATCATGTGGCCACTTTCCTGTCTCCTTCACCGTTTCCTGTGTTTCGTCCGTTTTTGGCTGGATATATTTCCTTGATATAGTGACTACTACTAGCTAGCAAAGCAATCATTAATGCACCAGAAGCAAGTAGACCTCAGCTTGCCCACCTGTACTGATACGTACTGCCAAGGCTGAGTACACTAGAGGTTTGGGTTAAATTGTCCTTTAAAGCAGAGAACATTTAGCATACTTACCAATGACTGCATTCACACGGCGTTGGTCTAAGGCCTCTTTCACAACACTCTCCTTCTGGGAGTTGCATTTCCTCCCAAACAGAGACTTGTTGGTGAGCTCTTCGGAGGTGAATAATGCCCTAACCAGGCCTCTAGCGAATCGAGATCCTGAATTCTTGCTGTCCTGGCGGATTCTTTTCAGCGTCGACTCATCAACTAGGACACCATTGCCGATGTCAACCTGTAAAATGAAGACAAGGACATGAGTAAATGCAAAGGACAAAACAAGTGTGACACAACGACATTTTAAAATTTAGTTAAGCAGCACAACTGCATAAATCCAGTCCCGTCCTCGAAGGCAGCATGTGGTACCCACCAGGACTTCGCTAAATTGAAGATTACTGCATGCATGAATACTACATGCACTTAAGCCTATTGTTATGCAGACTCACTTAACTTCCGAGATGCACTGTTGACCTTTTATCCCAAGCAGGCAACAACCAGTGACCCTTTTGGCATAAACAACCATCTCATTTAGCTATCAACCATGACAGTACTGGCATCTGGACGTCTCAGCTAGAAAGCTACACTGCTGATGCTGATGTAATAAATGCACCGGCTGCTGGTTCGGACTGTCACTGGTGCTTTTCGGAAGAAATTTCGCAAACACAAAAATAGCACTTCCCATCTCATTGCGATTGCGCTAAACACTTTTTTGAAATAGGGCAAGACACCTACAATAGGAAAATAATATCAGTGTTAGGGATACCCCTTTTTCCAATGTTGCAACACTGTGTGCTGACCCATGATGCAACCGCTGACCGAAAGGTCGCAGGTTCGATCCAGGCCGCGGCAGTCTGGCTAGAGGCCTGTCTGATGTGCGATGTCAGTGCACCAGATGGTCAAAATTTCCGCAGCCGTCCACTACGGAGTCTCCCACAATCACATCGTGGTTTGGGATGTTGAGCCCCAACAATTATTATTATTACCGAGTTGCAAGCGTTCTCGGACACTGGTCGTCGTGAGGAGGAGTCAGATAAGAACAGCAGTAATCACTGTTGAATTCAGTAACGATGCAGCTATCACTTTTACACAGCTCCAAAGATGTGGATCTACAACACAGAGTAGCCACAAATCGGCAGTGTTTACTAGCACTTTGCATTCACCACAATAGTGGCTCTAGCCATTATAGTGAGATTAGAGAGTTTTGTGCAGTGGCTAAGAAGGCTTTGCATACCTGCTTGGCAAGTGCATGCAAATGAGCAACGTGAAGGAGTTTTGCTCGGTTGGGCACCGGTTTAGTTTTTTAGCTGCTTGCTTACTTAACATTTTCACATTTTTAAAGCATTTTTGCTATCAGACTTGGGCCAGAAACATCTTGTGAACACAGTACTGCCAATACCCCAACATGCAAAGGAAATCGCAGGAGTTTAGCTTCAATAAACCAATAACTGTACATCTGAAAAGCATTGTTTCTGTTAGAAAACTTATGTCAAAGATGACACTGAAGAAAATTAGCAGCAGACTTTTTACCTAAGCAATACCAAAGAGAAATAAAAAAAATATGTGACATCGAAGCCTATCCGCACACCATGCTCGGGTTTCGAGCTCATCTCTCCACGCAGGATGCTATGTTGCAAATCAAACACCAGGTACTTGACAATAAGACGAGAGGTACCAGGGCCATTCTAGGATTAAGACCTCAAGAAAGCCTTCGACAACGCAGCTCACGCAGCCATACTACGCAAGCTAGCCGTACTAAATCTAGGCAACCGGCTGGACTCACGCATCTCTTAGGCACATTCTCTGGGAATGCGCGGTTATAAGCGAAGAAAATGCAGTTTCCCCAGATGAAGCTGCAGCGCGGTGGACGGCCAGCGCTGCGTAGCTCAAACCTGACAAGATCAATTGTGGGCCATCCAGCAAGCCCGTGAGGCGGCAAGGAGACAGGGTCTCCGGTCCTCCTCGGGGGCCGCCTATAGGCCCAGGCCACGAATTTGCCGGAGTTCTTAATAAAGTTGCTACCACCACCAATTTCTAGCAAACATGCCACTACTGAAAACTTGATTGAGGCATGAGTCTAATTTAACTTACTTTTTCTGAAGTAATCCCCACATTTTTGTCTGCAGGAGCCCTGTCCGGCATCTTTTTCAATCATTTGACCATCTTTGATGCATTTGAAGTGATAAGCTTGCTGCCTTATCTTTAATTGGCAATAAATCTGATGCATGTAGGAGGTTACAGTAACCTTTTTATTGACTAAGCTCTTCCTCCTCCTGATTATTATTTTTCTGAAAATGTTTTTCTTTTTCCTATGCGTTGCTTCTTTACTACAAACATGAGCAGCGTCTACAGAAGCTTCTACATGTTTTTAGGTAGCCTGCTGTCTCAACGTGAAAATGATGTGCATTGAAGCTTGCTGCAGGGTTGCTCCAATGCATTATAAAAACACATTAGAATGATGCTTCTTTTTACTAACTGCAATGAGATTATGTGTATGGCACCAAACGTTAATGCGCTCTAGACTCGCATCTGCACATATGACCTTTGAAAAAGAAAACAGATTTGGTGCATAAGTACCAAATCAGTTTTGTGGCATTCCACAACAGGCGCAAGGAAGGAAGCAAAAAACAGCAAAAAGGACTATGACTTTGCGGTCTGTACAAAACTGATTAAAACAGCTAAAGCTGGACATTCAAAAATCAACAAAAAGGAAGAACCAAAGTCTAACAAAAAGGCCCCATAAGTACCGTATTTACTCGAATCTAGGCCAGCCTCGATTCTAAGGAGACCCCAGAAATTGGCAAGGCCAAAAAAAGCTTAATCATTGTACTCGAACATAAGCCGAACCCCCCCCCCCCCACTTTCGCACATCATCTTTTCGAAAAAAAAAACATCGGTTTAGATTCGAATAAATACGGTAGCACTCTGACAAAAAAATTAGCTACCTTGAGCCTTATTTGGGACCATGGAGCTTGTTGTCATTTGTTTTTTTGTCTTAATGTTCCAGGATGCAGCTTTTTAGCCTTGTCACTTGCTCACAAACATTTTTTGTAAAAGTCTTCCTGGTTATTATTGATTTTTGAACGTCTGGTTTTATCTGTTTTAATCAGTTTTTTACGGATGGCCAAATCAGTGCTCCTTTTTGTGTTTTTTTTAAATGCGAAGCATTTCTTAGCGAACCTCAGGCACTTTGGCCGTTTCTATCTATCTATCTATCTATCTATCTATCTATCTATCTATCTATCTATCTATCTATCTATCTATCTATCTATCTATCTATCTATCTATCTATCTATCTATCTATCTATCTATCTATCTATCTATCTATCTATCTATCTATCTATCTATCTATCTATCTATCTATCTATCTATCTATCTATCTATCTAGCCGCCTACGTCTGGGCGCTCTCCTGGTCGTCTCCATAACCTGTAATATACCAAACTTTGCATAGGAGAGGATCAGTGTATGACGAACACGATTCACTGGTCATGACATGAATAACGCTAACTACCTGTCGCGCACGTCACGAAACCCTTTCTCTCAGCCACGTGTGGCTTATACCCGTATATCAGTTAGATGTTAACGTCACAGCTAAATATTTACGGCGCCAGGGTCTGACTCTTTCCATTGACAAATGCGCAGTGCTTGCATTCACGCGCAAACATATGTCAAGGTACCCTATAACTAATAATGGAACGGCGATACCTACTGTAACGCACCACAAGTTCCTTGGGGTAATCATAGACAGGGATCTATCATGGTCGAGACACGTCGCAGCATTGAAATCAAAATTGAAGAGTTTTGTTCTCGTTCTTCGGACTGTGGCAGGAGCAAGATGGGGCCCATCAGAATCGTCACTTCTTCAACTCTACAATGCGCTGTTTGTAGGATATATACGGTATAGCATGCCGGTGCTCTCAAAGATGAGACTGAGCTGTGTGAACACGCTAGAGAGTATTCAAGCTCAAGTATTGCGAACATGCTTGGGCCTACCACGCTGCACGTCAACGAATGGAACCATCGCGGAAGCTCGGGCTTGTCCCATCAGTGTATACATGCGCTGCGAGCCACTTCGAGTGCATCTTCGCCTGTTGACCCGACACAGGCAGCACCCGCTATCAGCACTCCGCGCCACCCACCCAAACTGCAGTTTTTCAAAAGCAATATCACGGCATGAAAACATCCTACCATTAAGGGTTTCTTCCCCGAGATTTCCTGAAACACCTCCGTGGGTCCTGCCTAAACTGTTAGCCTTGTGATTCCTGGGATTACGAAGAAGTCCCTAGTTTCACCAATTGGCCTCAAACAACTGACCCTACAACACATTTATACAGCGTACGGCGGCACCGTGCACGTGTTCACCGATGGATCTACCACGCTATGTACCTCTGCTGTAGCCTTTGTCATCCCACAGATGGTTATAGCTCGACGGTACAAAATAGACCACAAGACCACATCAACTGCCGCAGAGCTTGTTGCTATCTGGGAGGCAATCAGATTCATTTCTGGAGAGCAACCTCGTACATGGACGATATTCTGCGATGCAAAACCCGCTTTGCAAACCATTAATTGCGTCATGAGACAAGTTCCATACTATATTTTAGCCATAGAAATTATGGAGCTTCTTCACGTTGCTTCAACAAATGGCCACCTCGTCACCTTCCAGTGGATTCCTGCCCACTGCGGCATAAAGGGAAACGAAGACGCAGACGCCGAAGCTAAAGGAGCCTTGACCAGTGGCCCTGAAGTGCGCACTGCGTTTTTACGGCCAGACACGAACGCCCTGCTTCGGTACGTAATGCGTAACCTCACACTTGAGCACTGGTCCAAACCGGAGCGACGACACCGGCGATTACAAAAATGGGACTCCGAAATGAGGTTCTCTATGCCTCGTAAATTAAAACGACATACCACAAGTATGATTCACCGAATTCGTCTTGGTGTGGCCTTCACAAGACGTTATGCACATATCATCGGCTGCAGTGACACCGGTCCCAACTGTGATCACTGTCAAGTGCCAGAAACGCTTGAGCACATATTTTGTACCTGCCCAACATACGCACGCGAACGACAGAAACTGATTTCGTCTACTGAAGGAGAGAATAATAGGCCATTAACTGATGAAGTTTTGCTGGGTCCTTGGCCTGACGCCAACAGCACAACTGTGGTCATAACAGCGGTCGCAGCTTTCCTACAAGCCACTGGACTGGATGCGCGGCTATAGCACTGCACCACCTAGACGGGACTGTACATACTCACCTCCCTTACTTACCATTGTCATCCATCATTCTTTTTTTCCCCTTTCCTCACCCCCGGTGTAGAGTAGCAGGCTAGAGCATACTATCGCTCAGGCTGACCTCTCTGCCTTTCTATAAATAAACCTCTCTCTCTCTCTCTCTCGTATATCAGAGTTCATGTTATGCGGGTATGTGCCACAGGTGATACAGAGACTCAACCAACACAGTAACCGGGAACACACACGTTCACACGCAACGAAAGTACTAATAATATAGTACTATTCGTTGGGGTTTTACGTCCCAAAACACCGACATGATTATGAGGGGCGCCGTAGCGAAGGGCTCCGGAAGTTTTGACCATCGGGTATTCTTTAACATGTACTGAGAACGCACAGTACACGGGTATCTAGCATTTTGCCTCCATCGAAATGCGACCGCCGCGGCCGGGATCGAACCCGCGACCTTCGGGTCAGCAGCCGGGAACCGTAACCACTACACCATCGCGGCGGACGCAAGAAAAGTGAGGAAGCTGAAGATAGAACACGCTAGGAAGACGCTTAACCACCATCCATTCGTCCACGTGGTCCGCATCGTGGTCCACGTGGATTACGCCGAAACTGGGGTCTATGCTTCCTACAATAAATTTGCTGAGAGAACCACGCCTCTCATTATTACCGGTGACCACAACATTGATTTATCAAAACCCAACAACGCTTGGTCCTTATACTGCGTGAAAGACGACTTGGATGTGGCAAGGGCATCAAAAGACCTCACTGCCACAGTCCACGACAGGAGGCATCATAGATCATTTCATCGTAAGAGGAACGCAGGATTTCCACCAGCGAACGAAGCGTTGACGAAGGACCTCGTTCGAATGGGGCGTAAACTTAAAAAGGCGAGAACTAGGCACAAACGTCATCCAACAAACGCTAACGGAGAAAAGATTACCGAGCTACGCGCTATGCTAGGAAACGGCATAAAAAAAGCAAAAGAGCACTTCCAGAACGTGAAACTGAAAAACTTTCTTCTCTCATCCCCTGATAAGTTCTGGCGATACTTGTCACCGCAAAAAAAGTCTGTGCCGCGTCTATCCGTCGGTGACGCAGTACTCGACGACAAACTTGAAATAGCTCAAATACTAAACACGTATTTCTGTTCTGTGTTCACTCAGGATAATGCCAGTGCTCCAAAAATGTCGCTTCTCGAAGAAATATCGCCTCTTGATGACATATCCGTTAGCGAGGAGGGGGTCATGACGTTGCTTCTTAATTTAGACACCAAGAAATCTCCTGGTATTGATGAAATACCGAACGCGTTCCTAGTGCGATATGCTGAATGGTGCGCGAAGTATTTAACTCTGCTATATCGCAAATCACTGGTTCGAGCGGAACTTCCAGATGACTGGAAATTTGCTAAAATTGCCCCCATACCTAAATCAGACGACCATTCATCACCTTCTTCATACAGGCCAATATCAATTTTATGTACTTCAGTGAAGCTGCTTGAACATATTATATTAAGCACATATCTTCCTTGCTGAGAGCAACAATTTGATTGACCATCGGCAACATGGATTTCGTAGAGGGATGTCTACAGTAACCCAACTGGTCTTAACAATACATGACCTCGCTTTAGCGTTAGACAGACATAATCAGGTAGATATAATATTTCTAGACTTTGAAAAAGCCTTCGACCGGGTATCCCATTCCAAGCTAATACTAAAATTGAAGCCCATTCTCAAAAATGATCGTCTTCTGGCCTGGATTGCTGCGTACCTCTCGTCAAGGCGGCAATGTGTAGTCATTGATGGCACAGCTTCTCCTTCAGCTCCGGTGGCATCTGGTGTTCCGCAGGGCTCCGTTCTCGGTCCTCTATTTTTCCTGCTATTCATTAACGATATTGTTCAGAACATTGGCGTCCAATTCGGCTGTTCGCAGACGACTGTGTAATATACCAGGAAGTATCTAGCATTAACGATCAGGTCCTACTAAATCAAGCATTAAGTACAATTGCGAACTGGTGTTGTACATGGCAGATGACAGTTAATAGTAAAAAAACGGTAGCAATGACCATAACCCGCAAGAACAAACCACTTGAGTTCATCTATTCCATCAATAATCAACCTTTAAGCTTAGTGCACAGCTATAAGTATTTAGGAGTAATGATAACCTCCGATTTGCGCTGGAATGAACATGTAACGTTTATTGCTAAAAAAGCCTATAGACAACTGGGATACCTTCGGCGCACGCTGGGTCACTCAACAACGGAAATAAAACTATTAGCCTACAGGACATTTATTAGGCCCATATTGGAATATGCAGCTGCGGCCTGGGATCCCTGGTCAGCATCTAATAAACTAAAACTGGAAAGTATCCAAAGAAAATCTGCTAGGTTCATTTATAATAGTTACAGTTGGAAAATATCCCCGTCGCACCTCCTACAGAAAGCAGGACTAGAGAAACTCGAAACAAGGCGTTGTCATGACAGGCTAAAGCTATTTTATTTGTTCTATCACAAAAAATTACGAGTTGATTCATCCGCATTCATAGCACCTGCCATTAGCCGCTTTACTCGGTCTCTTCACGCAAAAAAGGTGGCCGAGCTGAAGTGCAGAACAAACACTTTTACGTATTCTTTCTTTCCTCGGACAATCGTCGAGTGGAACGCCTTATCTGCTCATGTGGTAGAACGTCCCAACATTGATTCTTTTCTGCAGGCTATCAGAAATGAAGCTGCGTAAGCGCCACTACGCTTGAAGCGTCACGTAACGTCATGTAGTACCTACTTGCTATCGCTTTCACTTTGCTGCGTTCAAATAAATGGTAAAACCTTCTTTTTCTTTCTTGGACTTTTTGTGCTATCTTAGTACAATGTCAGTACCTGTGAGTAATTTGTGCTATGTAAATACTTCAAATGTGAGTACCTTGTGCTATGCGAGTCTGACTGCCGTGTAATTTGTTCCCTTTCGTTGTTTTGCATATTCTACCAATGTCATTGCTTCACAGAATGTTACCTCATGTATTTTTTTTTTCTCTTCCTAATGCGCAACGCTGTTCAATACTTCGAGCTTGTGCTGTGATGCTGCGTTGTGTATTTCTGCCCCACTCCTGCCTAAGGCCTTCCTAGAAGGCCGGCAGTATGTAAATAAATAAATAAATAAATATGCGACCCTTCAACATATGAGTGTGCGTATACCACTTCCACATTTCTCTGGCGTCATTCCGTAACGTTTCGCTCACTGTGAAAAATTACGCTACAATAACCTCCCGCGCATGCTTCGCATAACATCGATTCCCACGGTACGTGGGATCTGCCGAATTTTTTTTTTTGCTTGTGTTGACCATTCCATGAAACCTGCTTTTACCTACATCATATAAACCCTTATCGAAATCGATACTTATGGCAACTGGCTAAGCCACTATAGTGTGTACCATTTTTTGCTTTTTAACACGAAAGTGTTTCATGACGGGGTCCACCAAGTACATCCGTCACGGATATGACGTTGATAAAATGGACGCCAACGAGTGAGAAAGAAAAAAGTTCGGCAGATTCCACGTATTGTGGGATTCGACGTTATGCGAAGCATGCGGCGGGTAGGTGACTGTGGCGTAATTTCTTTTACTTAGCGACACGTTACAAAATGACGCTAAAGATTTGTATAAATTTTATACGCACAGTATATGTTGAAGAGACGCATATGTGTATATAACCAGTTGGTTTACGGTTGGGTAACGCTACCAATGGCAACGTGGATATTACCAACACCAGAAGCGGTAAGCTGATATGTATAGTGCTTGTACGTGTCCCGAGAACGCACGCACGTTTCACGAGCTCGTGTGCATGTGTGCAAGACGTTCTTGACAGTTCTTGAACAAGGACATCATCACCGTGATCAGTGAGCACCAGCAGCTGGTCATGACTAGTCATAGGATCCGGTCGTGATCGTGGTGACGAGGCGTCCATGTGTAGTGAAGTGTGCGGTATAGTAGAGCTGTTAGAATTCGTGGATGCGTCGGTCATTTCGTCGACAAATTGTCTGTCGACAGAGCCGACGCAATGTCGGAACCTCAAGCCACCCTCCGCGTTGGCGAGGTGGTGAGGTATAGGCCATCGAGCCTGGTAGGCCTGGATAGTGGTACGTAGACCAACATCAGTGGATGGTGTTTGTCGTATTCGTAGACTACCTGGGCGTATGTGGCCTACGTAGCCTAGTCTACAAAGCGGCTGTCAATTAACCTGGCATCATCCTCGGTCAGCATGAGGCCATCGCCCAGCCTTGAGAGAAATGAAGAGGATACTGCGTCGTTCTGGTGAACGAAGCGCACTTTACGGTGTGGTGATGTTAATACCATCTGTAACTTTCGTTAGTGTATTCCGAGCAATGCTTCAATTAGCTTGCTGAATATAGAAATACAAACGTATGTTTATTAGACT